>NW_008667554.1:107712-140642 GCF_000695815.1 Acanthisitta chloris | reverse complement strand
CCCTGACTGATTTGATCAAAGCTCCAGGACTGTTCAGAGGAATTTGCTGAGCAATATGTTTTCAGTATCTGTACAGGGATAAGAAAATTTACTGTGCCTTCAGAATATGGGTATAAAGAAAAAAATCTGTAGTGTAGCTTATAAATAATATTCAATTTCTTTGTACTCCAGACAAACTGACCTGGGTTGAAAGACACATCACAGATTCTAGAAATGGAGTGTCTCCAACTTAGTATCTAGCTTATTCCTGTTCTGTCTTCTTCCTTACTGTGCAGGTTATTTTAATCATCCATGTCCTACTGTCTCATATGACTGAAAGTGAACAATGCTGTTGTTCTATCAGGAGATCAAGACTTTCAGAATGTGATTGCAGTTCTGAGGTCTGGAGGCAATTGTGGGACTGTGCTGGACTCAGAAGGGCTCTACATCTTGAGAAGAGTGCTTTTGTGAGGAATATTTTGTCCACCTGTCTCCTCATGGAAGTCAAGAAGTATATCTTTTGTATTTTGTGCAGGAAAGTCATGGTACATAACCATTCCATGTAGCCAAACCTTTCCTGGAAGCTGAAAACTGTCCTATTGCATTTAACTAGATCTCTAATGTACATCCTACTCCTCACATTTCTACCATGTCATCCAACAATGTCACCTTTATTTTGTTGCATCCTTCAGCATTTCTCCACCTAAAGCTTTTCATCACATGAGTTTTTACAACTGAAGAGATAAATTCCCCACTGAAAGTGCATATCTCCTGTGCTGTGCCATGCTATGCAAACCAATCCCCACTGAGACATCTCTCTCTTGTCACAGTCCTTCCCAGTTAACCAATCACCTTCTCCAAACTTTTATTTGGCAGTTTCCTGTATGTTCAGCTATCCACCAATCACCTTCTCCAAACTTTTATTTCCTGTATATTCAGCTATCACCTTCTTTCTCTCTTTTTCTACCCAAATCAGTCTTCTTTTACTTGCCATACTGTCAGCTTTCTTCTCAGTCAGATCCTCTGGTGAGTCACTTACACTCTATATTTCAGAACTTCGTCAGCCCTGCCTCTACAGGATTCAAGATTCCCTGATTTTATCATTTTTATCTGTTATTGCAATGCATAAGGAACACAAAACACTGATGAGTGCATTGAACTGTAACAAAGACAATGAGCAGCATCTTCCAGGTTGCAAACAGATTCAAGTCACATTCTGAAAGTTACACACAAATCTCATGCTCTCCGTCAGACTGCAGATTACTTTCTGGCTTTGAACTTCACATTCCTTCCAGCTAAGATCAGGAAATAAACTAAGTCTCAATAATGATTACACAATAGCTTCTCGTGGGAGCCCCAAGAGGAAAACCTGCCATTTCACTTCAACATTTACTGTAGCAATATTGACAAAGTGTCCCTATGCCACTAGCTCAGAGCACTGGATATACATATCTTCACCAAATGTGTGAACAAGAGTGATCCTCATTCACTGCCACTTCTTTAAGGACTGTATTCTGTGATTGCTCAATCTAATGTCAGTTTTGACAGATATTCAGATTGAACTGCGCTTTTACCCCAGCATAAGAAAAGTTTGTTCCTTAACTTCTCAGTTTCTAATGAGAAAATATCTTTGTACAGTGCTGAATTTTTAACCTCAGAAAAACTGATGAAAAGCACCCAGTGCAACTCAGGACATTCCTGTAATAGTACATATCATATAAATTGATGCAGTTTGGCTAGACTTAAACTAAACTGAATTTATTTTTTGAAGTGCCTTTCCATACAATTTTTTCTACTATTCCAGGAGACTGATGATCTTCTCCTGCAATATTTTTTTTTTAAAGAAGTGCATGCTATCTGAAAGGATAAATAGAATGTGATCCTGTCTCCTGGAAAGTCTTGCAGCAAGAATCTTACTTGAAATAGCTAACACTGATTGATTATCAGAATAAACTTACTTTACCCTAATTAGCCTGGCTTCTGAAATGGTCTCTGTGTAATGTTTATAAGGTCACAGGAAGCTATCCCTTCCAGAAACTGGTTCTTTTCCTCTCCTCCCCTTCACCCCACAAAGATATGTATGGTAAATACATAGAATTTCATAACCCCTCAGACCAATAGAGTGGTTCACATTTCTTCAAGCTGTGTTGAACGCCACAATCAACAAGTTGAATGCTTTTCACAGAATTTTCCACAACACAAGTCAGAGGATGTGGACCCAGACATGGTCTCAGGCAAGAAACAGAGATTTGTGCTTCTGATCATGTACTTAATATCATACCAGGCTCCATACTATGGAGAGTCCATGAGCCTACAGCATGCACCTGAATCTCCCAAAAAAATTCTCTGTAAAATACTCTTTGTGTTTCTTTATTTATGCATTTTTCAGCATTCACAAATTACTAAATCTCTTTGCAATATGACCTAAGACAGTTGCTGCAATGACACTTTCCAGGCCATCTGAAGCAATAGCTCAGAAATATGAATTGTCAGTATTTTTGGTCACAGATTTTATTGATTCCAAGTGAGTCATTCTCCCAACATTTAGTATTTAACTGAGATACACTGCTTAATCCTTAGTCTTTTAACACTTTCAACAGTTATTAATTCCATAAGCTGTCTTAGAAGTCCTTATAACTTATGAGCTATGATTTATTTAATCAAAACCTGTAGAATTGAAGAGCCAGGAACAAGACAATATCACTTCTCAAGATGAAGAAAATACACATCAGTGCGCTGATTGGGCTGTTCTCTTAGATAAAATTAATTAAATTACTGCATTTTAAAATTAATCCAATGATTCTGCAGGTGTTTTTTCAGACAAGTTAGTGGGCTGCACTTCGGGCTCTGGGGAAAATAAGGATTTCAGTCAAAGAGAAAAACTAAAGCAAATTCACACTTTTAAAATAAAACACAGACATGTCAAATCCTAAGATGTAGAGCATCCCAGATATATGTCTAAGGACTAGAAAGATGGTTTCCAAAATGAAAGCAGTATTTAGGTCACAAGTAGGAGCAGAATTGAAGAAAGTAAGCATGAAATTTTTGCATTAAATCCCAGGTGTACACAATGTCAAGGGCAAACTTATCTGGAGTTTTCCTGAACATTAATCCCTAAATGATGCTTTCACCAACCTTTGGATCATTACATTTTGATTCTTACACTGGTTCCCTTTACATACACTTTGCCTCTCTTCACTGTATTTTGTACAGAGTTTGCAATGTTGAAGTACATTCCCTCTGTTCTGGGGCTTCCCTATTACATGTCCAAGCAAGAACAGGGCAGAATTTTTGCAAATTCAGCTCTCAAGTAGCACTTTCTCTTCACTGACCGTCCAGTTGACTGGAACTAATTTTTCTGTCCTATTTTCATGTTACATTTATGTTTATTAAAATGTACACCAGAAATGTTGCATTTCAGTTCAGACTGACATTCCCAGTACATAGCCACTAATGCTGCTATGGTGACAAGTGCACAAATCATTTTTGTCTACTCTCAATACACACAAAATTAATAACAGCAATTTTCCTTCAAACTTGTATTTGCCACAGTTCACATGGATGGCTGGGCCCAGAAAGTGATGGTGAATGCTGCTTCATCCAGTTGGCATCCAGTCACTATTTTATTTTTTTTTCTCTCTACTGTTGCTCAGAATGTGTGATACTTTAGCATCACATATGGCATTTAACTGCAGTTCTAGAGAACTGCAGCTTCAGAATCTACATTGACAAATAGACCTATATTTTTATATTAGACTAGAATGAATATATGTATTTTATCATTACTTATTGCACTGATAATTTTCCCTAAGCATCTGCAGAGCCATTAAGATAAAGGTTGAAAAACAATGAAATCCAATGTAACCAATAGCTTTGCGACCCCAGGGAGAAATCTTTCTTTTTCTTCTATGTCTACTAGAACCAGGCTTTTAAATCCTAGAGATGATTCCATCATGACACATAACTATTCATGATTATAACACTGCCCACACACAAATCCATCCCAAGCCCCACAGTATTTGATAAACTCCCAGTTTCATGTTTATATGTGAAAATTTCAGCTTCATTTAGTAAAAGAGACAGACTAAGCATGTCATCTTCACATTTTCAGAGAACGGTGAAAAATAAAGCCTAGAAAAGTAGAGGCAAGTTAATAGAATTTTTCATTCATGTCTCACACTTGGAAGAACTTAACTTGCTCATCCTTAGCATTAACAATATTGTTTGTATAACTCTATTGATAACTCCATTAATGAAAGACAGGTTTACAGGAATATACTGCAAAGCAGAACTGGAATATAGAATTGGACATTTCTTAAGTGATTTAAAAATCAGAATGAAATCCAGTTCATCCCCTTTTTGCTTTCTAGATAAGATCAAAACTATAGAGTGGCATCTTTTAATGTCAAAACCCAATGTCTGCATGTAAAACAAAGAATTAAACATCCCCAGGAACATTACTGTGGCAGAGTTATTGCCATTGTTAGTAAACTCTTAAGGAAAAAATAGTCATTATGTACAAACTGTCTACTGTGGGTAGTTCCTGGAATGTTTAAAGTCCCACACCATGCTCAGAATCATTTGGGAGAGCACCTGACACCAAGAGCCAAAAGCAGGCTAGCAATCATTCTCAGAGCTCAGCAGCACAAAGGACTGCACTTTACTATGTCTAGATTGCTTAATCTGCTAAAATCGCCCTAAGGAAGGACCCAACACTGTGCTTCAGTCATTGCTCATAACTCTGAGTCTCTGCATAACAAGAAATTCAGCTACAGCTTTTTCACTGTCCCATTTTTACCAGTCTTACTTTCAATACAGAACACTGTTAAGAGCTAAATAGCAAAACTGCTTCAACAATGCAGCTTCACAGATATACTCAAAATTATCAATTGGAAATACATGTTCCAAGTTCCCTACTGCTGATGCTTTGAAGGTGTGAATGTTGTAAAATGTCCTTTTTCCATACCCCAGGACTGCCACACAATGGATCACTCACTAGGGCACAAAAGGTGAAACTGTTGGTGAGTTTAGGTTTCATTGATTTGTATTCAACAGAACCTGAGATGCTGCAGCTGTGAACGGACACAATACTCACGCAGAAGAGCTGTCCCACAGCACTAACATTTGAGCACTCCACTTTAATGGAGGACCCTTTTTTCACAATATTTTAACTCTATTTCTGGCAAACTGGAAGATCTTAAAATGAAGATGATTTTCAAAGGCTAACTTGCCTAGGGTGACACCAAGATGTCAGCTCAAAGCTCAAAACTATCATAGCATTCTTTGGCTGTTTTTCTCCACATAATACTTGCCCACTTCCTGCCTCATGAGTACATACAGATACCTATACAAATACATGCACATACATATAAAAATCTCCCTTTGTTCCAAATACTAGAGTTTAAAAACCAGGAAATGAGATTGATATTAATGTTTCGCATCGAATTCAGACTGCAAATCTGTCAATTAGGCAGTGAAAAAAATTTAATAGCTTAAAATGATAATACAGAATAATTTTAGACAACAAGTTTCACCTTGCATTTCACAATTAATTTCATCTCTGTAATTTAAAAAAGAAAGAGAAAAAGCATGAATTTCCATGCCTTTTATGGAATAAATTGGGAATGTTTATTTTACAATCATAATTAACTTAGAAATTATTTTTGACTATGGAGATCAAAGTTATTAGTGAAATAATCCAAGAAATCTTATCTTTTTCTTTTTTTACATTGTAAATTGCACTGCATGATGAAACATAGTACATGTTCTTAAAGCATAACCAAATTTCACTAGTAAGAACAATATGTACAGATGAGAAAAATTCAGGGCAATGAGGCCACATTTTACAGCTATTAAGAAGATGTAAGACTGTCAACCTAACTCATTCTTTATTCAGATCATTTTATCTGAAGTAACACTATTATTCTACATACATAATACAAAGTACTAAGTCAAATTTTAATTTTTTTCTTAAACTACATCAACGTAAACTTGCTCAATTGTATTCACTGCCTGAATCAGTGGTATCCAAATATCATTAAGGACAACACTGTACTAGATTAAAGAGAGCATAGCAATAATTATAAATTATACAGTGAGCAAAAAAAAAAACACGAGGACATAAGACCTTGCACTCTGCTTGTTAGCAGTATTAATGTCACTGCAGTTTCTTATCTAAGGAATCCCAAGATGCAATCTCTGACAATATATGCCCTCTCAAGATCTCACACATGCCCATATCTTCTTACATCCACCTCTAATTAACAGAAATCAGAAAAATAAAATCAAGAAAAGGAGGAAAACCTTTCTGTGTAATCAAAAGGTTTCCTCCTCTGCTTAATTTTCTCTAGCCTTTTAGAAGAGAGGCTTGACCTGTAGCAGGCAAACGAGAGAGGATGTAGGGAATGTCTGAAATTTACAACTGTAGTCCTTCTCTTTCACAGAATCACAGAATCTTCAGAGGATCATCTAGTCCACATCTAGTCACATCAGATAACAAAAGTCCTCTCTGCTCTCAGTCTTCTCCAGTCACTCTGTATTGCAACCCCAACCATGCTAATTGAGGAAAGTCAGGAACACTGAACTTAAAATCAAGTGTCAAAAGTACATCTTTTACTGTGTTCTTTACCTGGCAAGGAAATTAGTGTCACTCTGTATTGCAACCCCAACCATGCTAATTGAGGAAAGTCAGGAACACTTAAAATCAAAAATCAAGTGTCAAAAGTACATCTTTTTTTGTGTTCTTTACCTGGCAGGGAAATTAGTAGGCAGTTCCTGTGAACTCTTCAAGGTTTGTAGAGGATTTCTTCTGACATGAAAACCAACTCACTGAGCTTGACTGCTCTGGAGTGACACAACAGCAGAAATGAGGTAGTGCAGAGCACTAAAGAAGGCTGAGAAAGATCTGTTCCATCTTGCTCCTGAAAACTCTTCCCTTCAACATTATGAGCCTCACTTGAAAAGCCTGGATGAGCACTGCATCCCTTTTATTTTCAGCCTTTGAATTAGTTGCTGTATTTCACAAATGTAACAGTCCTGATTGATAGTGATAGGGATACATAGTGAATAGTTCACTAAACCCAGTAGAATGATGATTCTTCCTTTTTGTCCCTGGGACTAAGCTGAACATCTGATTGTGAAACACAGCACCTCCTGATAAAACACCATTCTAGGTGGTCCTGAACTAGAATCCCAGTATGCACTATGACATGCATAAACAAGGAATTAGGTGACTTTTTCCTTTTTTATTTCCATTCTCTCATAAATATCACCTAATCTATTTCCCTGAGCTAGGTCATGGTTAAGTTCCTGCATTTAATGAAGGAATTTTTATCAGAATGCCCTTGCTGTGCAGCATCATAGCTTCTACCTGGCATTGCAAAGATGGATAAGGGAAAGTATAAATGTGAGATTTGCTCTTGTAACAGACTGAGTAGTTCAGTACAGGGAATTGCAACTGGCCTGAGACTTTAGTTATTTTTGATATACAAAGCTGATATATGCTTTATGATAGAAATAAAAAAGCAGTAGTCATCAGTCTGCAACATTTTTATTGCTCCTCTTATTGCTGCTATTCTTCCTGGTTTAGCTAGCAATCAGTTGTCCAGCAGGTCTACTGTTACTCAGCCTACTGGAGTTTGTATCACAAGCAATTGCAACCAGTTGCAAAGCCTAATCCTGAAAAGTGGTGCCTGCTACACTGTGAAACTATTGAAGCTAATAGTGTTTGCTTACCTGTGCTACAAAATGCGTAATAAATCATAATAAATATGCTGTAAATATATGAATCACCTATATAATAATAGTTTACACATTATAATAATTAAACAAGTCACATTTATGTAGGAATACATATTTCAGAGGTGTCTGCAAGTGAAATTTTAATGATGAAAGAAACTGTCATTAAATAGGAAGATGGTTATTTTATTTTTTTCCTTCACTGAGGTTAAAATAACTCAGACTCCATTAAAAAATGAAAGATGACTGATGCACAGTGGGAGTAAGCTTGGGCATATAACTGCTGTTTCTGTGGAACCAAAAAATGCTAACAGAATTGGCACTGAAAAGTAAGAGCAAGCTTTGAAACCTGAATGAAAAGATTATTTACATTATTCATGCTTAGAAAGATAACATATTAACTGAGGGTCTTTTTCTGACTTAAACAGTAGAAATAGAAAAGAATAACAGCAGGTTTGAATAGCCAGCCCCATGCCAGGAACTTATAGGAAAATAATGCATAGGGAGCCTAAGGAATCTGGACTTCATACTTATTCCAGATGGCAGAATCATTTTTGGAATAGGAAACAGAGGGAATATTCTATTATTCTCTCATCTCTAATATGAGCATTTCAGAGTTTGCATCATGCCGCCCACAATTTTGTTGATAAACTCTCAAACACTAGAAGAAACCTGCATAGGCTAGATATAAACACACCATATATTTTACTTCACAGAATCACAAAATCACAAAATATTCAGTTGGAAGGGACTCATAAGGATCATCGAGTCCAGCTCGTGGCCCTGCACAGGACATTCCCAAGAATCACACCATGTGCCTGAGAGCATTGTCCAAGCATTTCTTGACCTCTGGCAGGCCTGGTGCTGTGACCACTGCCCTGTGGAGCATGTTCCAGTGCCCAAGAATCTGCTAAATGAAGAACCAATACCCAGCCTAAACCTACCCCGATGCAATTTCAGGCCATTCCCATGGGTCCTGTCACTGGCTACCAGAGAGAAGAGGTCAGTGCTGTCCCTCAAATTCCCCTAGTGAGGAAGTTGTATCCAGCAATGAGGTCTCCCCTCAGTCTCCTTTTGTCCAAGCTGAACAGACCAAATGACCTCAGGCACTCCAAGGCCCTTCATCATCTTTGTTGCCCTCCTTTGGACACTCTCTAATAGCTTTATATTCTTTCTGTATAGAGGTGCCAAAAGCTGCACAGAATATTCAGGGTGAGGCCACACTAGCACAGAGTATGGCAGGAGAGTTGACAAAATGACGAAATACTTTTGGATACTTGATGAAAAATACTATTCATGAGATGCATTGAAGTTCAGCCTTGAAGATTATTAGTGTAGACCTAATTTTAATGTCCATGAGAAATTTTCAGTGGATTATATAAAGAGTTTTCTGCTTCATATTTTCACATCTGGCTTTTGTCTCTTGCAATAAAATCAGAAGCAGTATAGCAGGTATAAAACTTTCAGTTTTGGTCTCACCATTTTGCCAGTTTTAGTAAGCCACCTTTAGAGTACATCAAATTCCTTTAAACAAAAATTCATTTGGTTGTTTTAATGGATGTTTAAGAAATGTTTGCTTCAACATTGCCTGGCTTTGATGGCTTGTTTTGTGGCAAGGGCCTGATTGTTTGCCTCAAAGATTTCTGAGCTTGCAGAAGGAGAACAAAAAACAGGAAATTCTGCCTTTAGTCATATATATAACTCTAGCTATAGCTGGCCTGGAAAACAGGATACCTCTGTCTATAGTTGGAGTGAACACCAGGAGAAGACAAGCCACTGTAAACCTCTAACTGCAGCAACTTTCCCAGAGGATTAACAGGGAAATTGTAAATATCTAGCTGCTGCCAAACTGCAGCTTTCCAGGATAAAAGGAAGTAATCTGTAGCTCCTCTTCCTATAGTGGGAGTAAACACCAGGAAAAGAAAAGCCACTGTAAACCTCTAACTGCAGCAACTTTCCCAGAGGATTAACAGGGAAATTGTAAATATCTAGCTGCTGCCAAACTGCAGCTTTCCAGGATAAAAGGAAGTAATCTGTAGCTGCACCTGGGCCACAACTTCCCAGGACATTTGAAAGAAAATTTTAGTGTGCTGATGATGGGAATGTTTATGGGCTGACTCAGCAACTCAAGGGGAGCTGACTAATCAGCTTCCAGCAGAGCCCTATAAAAAAGGCCCAGTGTCTAGAGACTCTGTATGTGTGTGTGTGTGTGTGTGTGTGTGTGTCCAAAAAAACCCCAAAACATAATAACAATAAAAAGAACAACAAACCACACACCAAAAAAAAAGACAAACACCACCCCCCCCCAAAAAAAAACCCCAAAACATAATAACAATAAAAAGAGCAACAAACCACACACCAAAAAAAAGACAAACACACCCCCCCAAAAAAAACCCCACCAAATAAATAAAAGAGAATAGAAGAAGCAGGAAAAACTATCTGCATTTTTCTGGATTTCTCTTTCTGCCTTACTAAATAAATATTCTGTCATTGAACGAAAAAGAAAAAAAAAAAAATTAAAAATGCTAGCTCGTCTGAGAATAATCCACAAGCAGAAATGTACTTGTCTGCAGGGAGCTAGCTACATGAGCCATATCAATCACATAAAGGTATATCCTTTTAATTGCAGCAAGATCTTGGAAAGGTCTAAGAGTTGTCTTGATGCACAGATAGACTTCACAACAGGAAAACATCAAGCACAGACAGAATAGAAACTGCAAGCATCTGCACCTTACACACATTAGGGGTAGCTCTCAAAAATTTCAGATAAGATGAGCATCAGAGGCAGGATTCTGCCATTAGTATTCCTAACAGCATTCCCAGTCCAAGAGTGCTCATACTCCTCATGCTACAAAACTGGAAGGACTGCAGTTTATTCTACAGAAAGCATTCTAATAAATGGTGCTGAAAAAGTCCTCCTAGGGCTACACTAATTTCCAAGACTGCGAGCAAATTAAGTTAAAATTGCTGTGAATGTAGGGCAATCATCTGAACTGGCTGTGTTTTGAAAATAGCTTTGGTGGTAGAAAAGAGAAGCTGTGAAGGAGCATTCTTTGTTTGAAGGAGTATTATTACTACTTCTGAGATTGTTAGTGGCTTCCAATGGCCTATTTTGCTACTTTCAAAAAGGAAAGGCTTGGTTGAAATAATAAAATAGCAACAATGTTAAAATAGAAATATTATAAAGAGCTAAATAGAGCTGGAGATGCTGAGCTTTTTCTGTAGCCTCACAAGGACAAATTGCAGTCAATGAGCTCCTTCAAACAGAAGAACCCACAGGTCCTTAGAAACATTGCACACAACATACTGGGGAGGGAAACAAAGCAGAGCTGGGAGACTGACTTACTCCTTTAAGCCATGGAATAGAAAATTTACTTTTTATAAGTATTCCTGGGATGCTAATTGCCACATAGGCATTTCTAAAGATTTGGTGTCAGAGTATACTGGGAAACAGGGAAGTTTGGTATGCACAGGCATATGCCTGGATCCTTACTGGTCCCCCTCCTTTCGACACCTATATGAAGTAGTTTGGTATGCACAGGCATATGCCTGGCTCCTTACTGGTTCCCCTCCTTTCGATACCTATATGAAGGCCCCTCTCAGTCACCTCTTCTGGAGGCTGAACCAGCCCAACTCCCTCTGCCTTTCCTTGTAAGAGAAAAGATCAACACGAAGTTTGTCCTTAACTTGAAGGGGACGATAGTGGACAGACAGTAATATGCATTGTGATCACTGAACTTGTAAACTCTTTTAAGGTTTGAAGTTCTTTGTTTGGTTGACAACTTCTCCCAACATTTTTATATGAATTGATGGATTATGCTACAGCTTGGCATTGTCCTTTCAGCCTCAAAAATGAAAGAGAAGAAATAAAAAGAAACTAGATTAAAAAATAGTTATTGAGGAACTCAATAGAGAATGAGTCTGCTAAAGAGGTGGCTGAACTCTCTGAAATTTGGTATCCAAGGCAGAATGTTAGAGCTCAGAAAAGAACCAGGAGACTAAAACTTTTATTCATTCAAGTGAACCCTGTAGCTCAGTTACAATAAATTGGACAATGATATGCTTGTTTACAGAAGATGGAATCCAGATAATAGATGTAGTCATTATTTCTGCAGAGAGCTGTGATATCTTGGGATGCACATGACAAAGTTGCTTTGGGCATTAATCCCAAGTTTGATGCAGTGACTAATGCAGACAACTGTTTTTTAAAGACTGGTATGTTACAACTGCTGGAAGGCACTTGCTTCATGGATATTCTGTAATTCCTCAGAAGTGAATCCTCAAGTTGAGATCAGGCTTGGCACTCCCTGAAGGCCTGGAAGCAGCAACCTTGGTGGGACTGGTCAAACTGAGAGCATTGTTTTTCTAAAGTATTTCCATCCTTCTGAAGGCATCACTTCAGGCTTCCTTAGTTACTGATGCCTTCACTCCATCAGTTATCTAGACCAGGAATAGAGGAAAAAAAAAATTCTGGGTTTTATTCACTGCTATGAAGCTTTGGTCTTTACATTGGGTTGTCATATTTCTGTCATTTCCTGCTATGCTTTTGAAACAGTGTCATCACTAAATCTGTATTTATATTCACAAATGGTAATTAAAATAAAGTAACTGTGACAGGTCTTGCACCATATATATCCATACATATATATGTATGCACACACACACAAATGTATTTTAAATATATAAAATCATTGACTCGAGTTGTTTATTTCGTTAGCTCAATAGCTCTCAGGTATTTCACATGACTTTTTTCTATGAGCATGATCTATCAATTTTGGCATAATGAACTTCTGTAAACATCACATTTAAAGGATAAATGCTGCAGGAAATGATGACTCTACAATAATCATGTTATCCTACTACAAGTCTAATTTCATTTTATTGAGTTGAACAATGTTAGGGTAAAAAGGTAACTACTTTCTCTCTGCTAACACCCATATACCCAAGTCCCCTGAGCATGGTATTACATTTAATCATTGCTGTAAATGTTTAGTAATAAAGATCTATTACAAAAAAAAGATTGTTATATGGTTTTTGTTGTAGTTTGTTTTTGGTTTTGGGTTTTTTTACTTTGTGAATACCAGCAAAGCATGTTGAAGAATTATTTAGTTAGTTATTTTGGGGAACATTAAGAGGGAAGTTTCCCCTGATAAAATACTGCAAATGGAAGGCAAACTGCATTATGGACAACAATGTTTATGTGGCCATTGCCAAATGTTCATATTGCCAGTGGGTAGATGTTCTGTTAAATATTTGCATGTACAGGATGAAAGAAAACTTGCAGATTACACTTTTGAAAAAAAGTTCTTGCCATTAGCTAAACCCTGCTCTGTTTAAACCTTACAGAACCATGTTCCTGCAAACAGACTGCATTCTTTTATTATTTTTTTAAATTTAGTTTAGCTAAACCCTGCTCTGTTTAAACCTTGCAGAACCTTGTTCCTGCAAACAGACTGCAGTCTTTTATTATTTTTTTACATTTAGTACTTCTATTAATGCATTACTACTCTAACTCTGACTACTCTCTGGATGACTTGTCCAGACTTTCTGTTCCAGTAATGCTAAAATAATTTCCTGGATGAAAATGTAACAGGCACTGGCATATGCATCAGAAAGCCCTGTCTTTTCTGGAGTGGTCAAGGAGGAAAACAAGGCTTCACTATTCTCCTGCTGTTTCTTAAGCCCTTTAGCCTTACCACAACATAATTATGTCAGCAAATGCATTCAAGTAGATTACCATACTCAAGTCAACATCTATATTACTATATCCTAAGGCAGGACCCATGCTTAAGCTGCACAAATTCTGTTTCCAAGCTATGCTTGTTGCCAGAACACAATTTAACAGTTATCTATGTGCCATCTGCATGCCAATAGTCACAGTGAGGAATTTCCTTTCATGTTCTAGGGCAGACTTTCTCCCTTTCTCCAGTACATACACAAAAAAAAATAAAAAAGAAAAAAAGAGAGAGACGTGCTTCCCTTTACTTAAAAAGAAATTGCTGACAGAAAACTTTTATCTGAGAAACAGAGCTGAAAAGCACAGTGCAATGTCATTTTGTTCTTAAGAATAGGGTTCAGTTTTACATTCAGTCTTTTTGCAATTGGAAGAAATATTTAATAGCACTGTATTCTGAGCTATATATTTTTGACAATACATTTCATGCCTTGTATGTCATTGGAGTTATGGGATTGGAGTGAATAATGAAAGAGTAGCTCAGCATTCTTCATGCCATTACATTTAGATTTGTTATTTTTCATTGACATGCCCCTAGCTAAATCAAATCTTGATAATACGTAACTTACTTTGTAGGAATTATATTAACACATAAGAAGGTCTTAACCTTCTCTCTTTTTCTATGCAATATTAAATTCACATTAATATTTAAATCTTTGGTATCCATTGCAGGAAATAAAATTTTAAAGAGCAGGTACAAATCTGTGCTACAAAAATTTGATTTGAAAGCTTTATTTTTCATACCACTGTTATCTGTTCATAAAACAATCCAGCCAGGAAGAAAGAATAGCAGTTAGAAAAAGCTTTCAAAACGTTTATTATGGTGTTTTTAGCAACACTATAATTTTCAAAAGCAAATATATTGCAGAAATGCATATGTTTCCCATGGTGCTTTAAAGAGGCTTATATAAGCACATAAGGTGTTATACCTGGTCTCCCAGAAAAGAGAGCTGCCACCCAGCAGGTCATGTGTGACAACTAAGAGATGGACTGGTTGAATTATGCATGGGTATCATATATCTAACAGACTCACAGAGCCATAGGAACCAGCTAGTTTATTCAAATATTTGAAAGCAGATGTTGTCAACAAGGAAAATATTTTAAGAAAAATACCTTGTTAAACTTCACCCCTTTTCCTAATTATTTTTACCTCAAATTTGACTAGCTTTTCAATATAGGAGCCTGCATTTCTGTTGAGGCACATCTTGGTCAGGCAGCTAGGAAACAAGTGGTTCAACTAAAACTCTAGGAATAGCCAGGACCAGTAGGTATCTCTAGGCAGACACCAAGAGCATGTGATGAGGAGCTTTGTTGTCCCAGAAGAGCTGAGCTCTACAGACAGAGAATGGGTGCCTGAGCCCTCTCCACGGGATGGGATGCAGCTCACTGCAGTGCTGCACCACATCAGCCCCCAAGTTTGCTTTGTCTTCATCCATAGTCATTCTTCTTACTCTTGACAGCCTCTCCAATCAGCAGTCAACACACATTGCCCCAAAGAGTCACAGAATCATGATGCTTATGTTGGACCACAGTGAGCTGCAGAATTCTCCTCAAACAGCATTGCAGTAACAGAACAAATGCTGAGGTTTTTTTCTCTGATGATGTAAAACAGTTTAAGCATAATTCCTATGTTGGAAAAAAAAAATCGCTTATTTGTACCTTCCTAAATGAAGTCAGATTTATTTAAGAAAAATATGAGAAAAGGTTATTAATGAGGCAGTGATAAGAAGAAAGGATCAATGTCATTAATTATTGACAAAAATAGTGTAATTGCATTCTAAAGGAGAAATAGTAACTCTCCCAAGTTAACAAAGTGATAAAAAATGTAATTTCCAAAATGTCTATATCATCTTTCTTCTATGTACTGTACTTAACAAATTCCATTTATTTTTCCCATTATTTAACACTGTGATAGGATTTGCTTTACTGACTTCATCATATGCAACCATTGAGTGACTATGACTAATTGTGAAGAACAAATACTAAGAGGAAAAGGTGGGAAAATTCTATGATCAGCTGCCCTATGTATATAATGAATCAAGTGACAGCTGACATAGATCTGAAGCTGTTAGTCTGCTGAGACAAAATCATTAACAGATATTCTATCTCCTTGTAAATTAAAGGGAGTGCTTAGAATTGTAGGATTATTTATGTGATTGGTTGTAAAACATTAACAACTTGGATAAATTGTCAGGATGTGATGTGTTCTCATGCTGAAGTCATGATAGTAATCACTGGCATGATGCATTGCAGACAGAGGCCTAAAGAAATACTGCTAACAACAAGTTTCCATGATATCAAAACCAATGTGAAAAATGTACATTTTATGACACTTTAAAAGAAAGTCATAATTTGAGACTTACTATTTTTAAATGGCAGATCTTCAATGGATGGATGTTCATTACGTTTCCCATGGAAAAAAAGAGCAGGAAATAAGAGCTTGTGATAGGTATTTCATATAAAGTACACAAATAGTAGAACCAAGAAATAATTTCTGAAAATCTTCAAGATTGTAAGCAGAAGATTATCAGCAAGATAGTATCAAAGTGAGGGAAAAGCAATTGAAAATGCACTTTGCTATATTCCTCTTTATTTTTACAATTTTTATTTTTAATCCCCTTCATATTTCTCAGTGGAGGAATGAAGGTCATATTGCTGGTGGGAAAGTGTTTTTAGAAAGTCATTAAATGACTCTAAAATTCTGCATTTATCATATCACCATTTGTTCATCACATTGTGGAAGGGCTTTGCTATTGAGCAAAATATCTTTTGCTGATATACTGCATCACTTTAATGGCATTCTTATTTTCACATGGTGTGAATATATATCCATTTTACTATATATATAAAACCTGAACAACTTTTGTTGCATGAAGAATTACTTTGAAGTTCTTGTAAGACTATGTGATAGGCTGTTCTTGAAAGAAAAAAAATTAAAAGAAATTGTCAGGTACCTTGAGGACTAAGTAAGCAATACATTGTGAAGTGCCCTTGGGTCTCAGTAGTTAAGGTTAATAATCCCTTTAAATAATGGGATGTAAGATGATAATTTTGTAAGAAAATAATAGGTAGTTGATGAGTAGGATTTCTACTTCAGCAACCTGCCGAGGACACATGCAGCTTAACTTCTAAGTGGAAAATATGGATTGGAAAAAGTTGTGTTCAAAGATGCAGTAATGTGATGTTTAAATATGTTATCCCTACATTGTACCTTCATGTTCTTCATAACCACTGCATTATACTTGGACTCCTGTAGAGTCCATAAGACAGTGGTTTTCATTGTGACAGGTCATAAATACTCTCCTGCTGTGTGATGCTTTACAGGGTTGAGGGTAATTGTGTGCAGCTTAAAAACACACTGGTAACATGACCTCCAGACCCTATGAGCTCAACACAGACCAAAAAAGAAAAAGCTAAGAAGGAATGTGCCATACTTTATTTACATTTTATAAAAGACTACTACAATTTTCAAGATATTTAACCGATTTATATCTACTGTGGGCTTGTGAGAAGTGATTTGCATTTGTTTTTTTTTAAAAATCACCTTTTCTGTGTTTCTGCTTCCTTCTGTCTTTATTGCAGATCATGGGTCTACTCCTGTTTACCCTCATCACCAGAATTTTGCCCAATATGAGTAAATCATACTTTATTTCAACTAACTGTCGAATTATATCCCTGCCATTATTCCAGTTTCTCACAAATGGACACCAGGTCTTCACTACTTAAAAGATCCCTGCCATTATTCCAGTTTCTCACAGATGGACACCAAGTCTTCACTACTTAAAACTGTAAGAATTTTTCACTGCAAATTTACTAACACACATTTCTTTTACCAACACAAAAGCCTGGGAAGGGGCAAGGCAAACTGAATAAGGTCAGCCCAGCAAGGTAGCATGACTGCTGCTGGTATTATGTAAACATTTCATGATAAAAATACAAGTGCTTAACTTCATTTCAAGCTTTCAATATGTTGTCATGTAGCAGTGCTCTCATTTGTAAAAGGCACATCTTTTTTTAGGCAGCAACAAACCAGCCACCAAGTGCCACCCACAGTATGAACATCCAAATGAACAGAGGCTTGTGCTAAATAACTTCTTATACAACACATATTGGGAAAAAATATCACAGATAACATATGGTAGTCTTCCTGAACAGAAATGCCAAATGAAATACACTGGAGATGAATAAAAGGGAATCTAGAATAGTGCTTAGGGAATGTGGATGATTCTGACATATGTAACATTTGAAGTTACTGTGAACATCATAGCTCTGCATCCTGAGACAGAACAAAGATACAAAGTAAAAATGCAACAAAATGATACCCAGGGACTAGATGTGTTAAAGGTGTTCATACTCTAACACCCATGCAGCAGAAGACATAATAAACCTGCTATAAAGAAGAAGGTATAGACCTAAGGAAGGCAAAACTTAGGGAGAGACCAGAATTCATTGACAATAATGAGGAAGGGACTGCAAAGAGTAAGGCAACAAAGCAAGGCATGAATTGCTGCCATCAAAATGAGGCCTCACAGAGTTTAAATAAATCCACTGCTGTAAAGAAGTCCTGAAGGAACCCCAATTCTGTATATGATTAATTGAAAGAGACACACAGAATGTTTAAACCCATGAACATTAACATGACCCACCTACAAACATCAGTAAAATTATGTCATAATTCAATTACCAGATATAAAGCAAATGGCTTTTCAATAATTCAATCTTAAGGAGAGACAATTACAATAAAATACATATATATTACATGTAATAAATATATAATAAATAAATAAAGAATATATACAGTATATATTAAATATATGTTATATATAATATAACAAATATATAATCCCACAAAAATACACAGTTATGAGGAAGTAATTGGAGTCACTGTGAATAGCATATATTTCTCTGTGATGTTTCAAAGATTCTACATAACATTCCTTTTATTTTAGTTAAAATAAATCGAGTCCTAACATTTACTAATATAAAATTATAGCTTCTGAGATATGACTTCCATGGATGTGATTCAGCTCAAGATTAAGATTTGCCTAGGTAACCCTTCCTGTCTAGGTGTCATTGCTCCCGTTATAGGTAATTGACATCTAGGTATACATACAATAAAGCCTAGGGAGTGGACACAAGTTATTAGCCAGAAGGTACAGTGATTGTAGAGTCCCTGAGCTCTATGCACAAGTTTTGCATTGACTGTAATGACAGTTTATATATCTGTGGTCATTAACTCAGATGTCAAACAGTACTGGCTCGAGTATCACCCTCTGGAGTACTTGTTTTCAGTAGGACTTTGTGCAACTGATCACAAGACTCTGAGCTATGCAGTTCAACCAGTTTTAAACCCACAACACTGTCCATATTTTCAGCCCATACTTTGTCAGTTTGTCAGTGTGGATGTTACTGGAGTCAAGTGTTAAAAGACTCACTAAACTCAAGATAAACAACATACATTGCTTTCCCTTAATCACCAAACCAGTCATCGCATTGCAGAAGGCTATCAGGTTGGTCAGGCATGATTTTCCCTTCATAAATCTGTGCTAATTACTCCCAGGAAATGATCAGTCATAAGATACACTAAAGATTCCCTTTGGTAGACCTACATTTACACACAAAAAAAAAATAAAAAATAAAAAATGTGGAGACTGAGAGGAACTAATAAGTTGAAAACTTGCCCTAACATCATGCAGTCATAGAACAGTTATTTACAAGTTTTTATATTATTACATCTAAACTTTTCTGAAATTGGGGTGCTGCTGATCCTACTGTGTTAAGTTTGAAGACTGCTGTTTTTAACAAGAATAATTTTGACTGCAACACAAAGAGTCCATTTCAGAATTTCCACTCAATAGGAAGAGCAATTGGTCAATTCTCTGAGGTATCAAAACACAAGAAGGAAAGTAGAAAATTGAGTTACTCTGTTATATTCCTCCACAGATATTACACCAGTTACCAGGAGGCAACTGGAGTCACTGTGAATGGTATAAATTTCTCAGTGGTCTCTTTCAAATATTCTGCATTACATCCCATTTAAAATGTGGAGATGGATACAGTTTTGATTAAGGTCCTCTCTAGAATTAGAAGGTTTAATAATTAGTGTCTAAGACTTTCTAAATTGTTCCAAAAATGGTAGGCACTATGTGACTAAAAAGCTCAAATGTTGCCTCCAACTGCCTCAAAGTCCAAATAAACATGAAGAACAAACTTTGTTGAGAAAAGAGTTTACAGTTTTCTTGGAATTAAGAACTCCTTCAGTTGCCATTCCACTCTGTGTCCTTGATGTACTTAACTCAAAAGAATGTGACAAAGACAAAACAATGCAATAAATACTTGGGTTCAAGCTTGAAGGTATGAAATGCTAATTTCTATGCACTTTCCTTGAAAGGATTATTTTCCCAGCATTTGCTTTACATAAAGGACTGCAGGAGGTAGGCTTCCCGGCTAAACTTGCTCCAATTTCAAGAAATAATCAGTTTCTCCAGCAGAAAACACTGGGATGGTCAAAATATTGTTGCAGAATACCTACTGAACTGAGAACCCATGCAGCTTATTTATATATGTATAGAACACAAGTAAACACAACAGGCTGGGAAATGTTTTCTGTTTTATATGCATCATAAAAAAAAAAATAAAAAAAAAAAAGAAGAAATGAGGCAATGACATTTAACAATTACATTGGTCTATTAATTAGATATTTCACTTATATGTGAGCCACCTTAATTTGTCTTTTGATTGTCTTGGGTTTTTCCCAGATTTCTCTCTGCACTGTTTTTATTAATAATTCTTACACTGTAGACTGTCAGCTGGTTTGGTTCTCATAAAAATCAGTGTCAAAATTCATGCTATAATTTTTCAGAAAATAAACAGATCACATTCTAGACTAGGGTTAATATTACTGTTCTCGCTTTTTTAAATTTTACACCTTCAGATTAATTTACAGTATTTGCAGAAATAGCTCTCATTTGCTGTATTAGCACATGGGTATAGGAAAATAGAGCTCAAAGCTTAGCCCTCACAGGAAAGGTTTGACCCATATATTTGTATCTGGTTTTAAGTAATCAGTAGGCACTGCAGCAAGGATGGGCAACTGCCACAAGCATTCCACCTTCTGTGTCAATGAAGACTCCTGTGGAAATGAAAGATGGTCCAGGGTCAGATTTCCAGAAGCATAGGAGCATATCATCATCATCGAATCATAGAATACCCCAAATTGGAAGGGAGCCATAAGGATCATTGAGTTCAACTCCTGTGTAATTGTTAATATTCAATTTTTTTTCTACTTTGAAAATATTTTAGGTATAAATTAAGAGCCAGATTTCAAATTCATTTTTTCTTCATGAACACATATAGATTTACCCATTATGCTAAGATCCTTTGTCGATTCAACCATTTTTTTCTCACTAAACAAAGGTAAGATCTTAAAGAAGTCCAATCCATTAAAGATGACAGAGTTCTTTAAAAAAAACAGAAGAAAGGGTAGAAGCATCAGTTAACAGACTACTGGCCCTGGCATTGCTTAGAAACTATTCACTGCAAATATTGTCCTTTGCTCTACATTGCATTTTACAACTTGATCTTGCTCCTCAAATACGACTCTCTGATGCTCCAGTCCATGCAAGTATTAATAAAGCAACAAGTTGTTGTTGTCGTCAACAACTGGGACATGATCAAGCATGGTCCTCGTAGGAGAAATAGAGCTGTCCCTGCTGGGGCTGTTGTCAACAGCTGGCTGGACATGAGCCAGCGGTGTGCAGATGGGCAGGAAGGTCAATGACATCCTGGCTTGTATGAGAAATAGTGTGGGCAGAAGTGATTGTCCCTCTCTACTCAGCACTGGTGAGGCCACACCTCGAATCCTGTGTTCAGTTCTGGGCCACTCAGAAAAGAAGGACATTAAGGTGCTGGAGTGTGTCCAGGGAAGGGCAATGGAGCTGATGAAGGGTCTAGGGAGTAAGTCATATGAGCTACAGCTGAGGGAATTGGGATTGTTTAGCCTGGGGAAGAGGAGGCTGAGGGGGCATCTTATCACCCTCTACAACTACCTGACAGGAGTTTGCAGCTCAGCCTCTTCTCCTAGATAACAGGTGACAGGACCAGAGGAAATAGCCTCAAGGAGTGTCAAGGGACGTTTTGATTGCATATTAAGAAATATTTCTTCATTGAAAGGATTGTCAAGCACTGGAACAGGCTGCCCAGGGAAGTGATTGAGTCACCATCCCTGGGTGTAGATGTGTAGATGTGGTGCTTAGGAACATGGTTTAGTGGTGGACTTGGCAGTGCTGGGTGAATGGTTGGACTTAAGGAACTTATAGAGCTTTTCCAGCATAAATGATTCTGTGATTCTACAATTTTCTAATAAGAAAATTAACAGTTTCTGAAAATTTTGACAGGGGTTTTGTCATGTGTATTTTTGGGAGCCTCATAAAGGATCAGGGTTGAAAAGAATAATTGTTAATGATTAAGAAATAACATTTGGGAAACATAGGGTTGTTTGCCCACTACTAAAGCAACCTCTTTTGAAAAATTTAAAGTGAAAAGCTATTATTGTAGTCCATAAGCCTCTCCTCAGCCCTGAGGGCAGAAATATCTGCTAACTGTTGTAAAAGAAGTCTACTTAAAAGAAAGTTACCAGATTATCAGTACTACTCTTGCCTAGGGAATGTTTCTAGAGTCAGTAGCAATTACAACAGTAAGTTTCACAAATGGAAACAATTTACTTGTTAGTGCCACTTGGATTTGTGCTAGATTTGAACTGTCAGTTTTTTAAAACAGGAAATGTTTGCTATAACCTGTGAGAGCACAGGCAGGAGAAATGTCTACTGAAGAAGAGAATGTTCTATTTATTTATTTATTTATTTATTATTAAGTAGAATCATTAATTATTAGACAAGATGCTTTTTGAAACACTGTGACAACATTAGCAAGTGTGTGACAATATTTGTTTAAGGGAGTGTTTATCTAAGGAGACATTGCAAGGATAAGAGAATATCTTCTGTGGAAAAGTCCTTTGAAAAGAATGCATGTAATCAGTCTGAACAGCTTAGAAGTGTTTGGATTTGGGATTTTGATTCAGGGTCATCCCTAAGTATAAAAAGACTTTTTTCCTTTGCCTTTCAGTTACCTTTCAGAAGCTCAAACTTCTTTTAGAAGAGCAGTTCTGAGTGTTCAGTGTAGAGCCACATCAAGTATACGTCAAGTAAGGCAATTCATTCCCCAGTGGTTAACTCTCTATTCATTGACTGACAGAGGTTAAAGGAAGGCATAGACACCAAATGGCAGGCCACTATTTATAACCCTTTATATATACTTTCAGAATATATTATGTCTTTGGTGTGGGTACCACTGTGTCATCCATTCCATGACTGTGAAAATATCAAAATCCAGTATCCCAGTTAGGGAGTGTGATAAAGAACAGGATCTGGGTGACTACCACCTGGTCCAGAGTTCACATGGGCCAGTATGACACACCCACACACCTAAACTTTCTTCTTCTGTAAAGAGTGGTCACATCCGAGTCAGGAACAAGCCTGCTGGAAATAATACCTGGTTTACAGTGACCCAGATCATGACTGAGTTTTTCTAGGATGCTACTACCTGACACAGGCAAAATAAATGCCACAGAATGTACTAGCAAGGATGCTAGCATAACAAGCACACAAGCACACACATACACACACACACATGCACACACACTTGCGTTTGGCCCTGTTTGATAGTCTAATACAGGCCTACACTGCATTGTCCCTGAGGTCAAAATGTACCAGATCACTCACTTCACAAGATCCATCTTTGACCATTTGGTGATGTTGAATCCACTTATACAGAATCACAGAATCAATCAGGTTGGAAAAGACCTTTGAGATAATTTGGTCCAAACTATGACCTTACAACATCATGTCAACTAGACCATGGCACTAAGTGCCACGTCCAGTCTGTCCCTAAACCCCTTCAGGGATAGTGACTCCACCACGTCCCTGGGCAGTCTGTTCCAGTGTCTAATCACCCTTTCTGTGAAGAAATTAATTCTAATGTCTAACCTTAACTTCTCCTGTCCTCTCATACTGTCACTAGTTGCCTGGGTAAGGAGACTGATCCCCACCTGGCTACAGCCTCCATTCAGGTAGTTGTAGAGAGTGATAAGATCACCCTGAGCCTTCTCTTCTCCAGGCTAAATAACGCCAGTTCTTTCAGCCTGTAGATTCCCAGATGGATCCTCCTTACAATCTTTCTTTTATATGGGTGCCACTTTTGCTAACTTCCATCAACTGGGATGTCCACAGCTAGCCAAGACTGCTGGTAAATGATGGAAAGTAGCTTCGTGAGCCATAGAATTAACTATTCAAAATATTACTTACATACAATTGTTAAACTTAACATCAAGTAGAAAACCCATAAAACAATTGGTAATAAATTTAGAAATATTTGTTATTAAAACAAAATACAGTAGCATAAGACAAAACTAAAAATCCTAAAACTAATATAATATTCCTTTTCAGATTGAAGTTCATATTTCTGGCTGAACTGTCTTCAGAATCAGTCGGTTCTTGTTAAGGTTTCTAGTTGCAGGTAAAGTGTATTTTTCACCAGACAAGTGATCCTTCAATTATTTTTAATCAGGTCTACATTTAGATCAGTACCCAGTACAAAATGCTACTTTGTATGCTTCGGCAAAAATGTCAGTGTATAATTGCACTACACCTACACCACACCTGCTGATGTAGTTAGTCATGTTTTACATTCCTCAAATAGCACAGCTTAACAGAAATACCATACAGAAATATTTACACTTTAATTTGGCAATTATTCTTTGATTTTTATGTCAGAATTTTTCTCTAATATCGTATATATGTTTTCTTATTATTGATAATTTCTGTAACACCATGTGGAGATGGTGCATTATGGACAAGGATTCTTTGCAAGCATTTTTCAGAAACAGTTTCAGAATTATAAAGGATACCATAATATTCATCTCACTGACAGAGTACCCTTTTGCAGAGATGGGCAGAGTCATGCAAAGGCAAATCAAAGATCTGCATAGCATTTGCAAAGGCTGTTAGTATTACTTCTGATACTTTCATTCCTAACAGTCCTTTCTACGGAGCTTATATAATACTAATTATATGAAACCTTTTCAGAATCATTCTCTCAAGCCATAATGTTTGATCAATAGGGTTTAACCTAACTCATCTAAATCTAGCACAAGGTCTCTTTCTGATCTTTTTCAAACACAGAGTCTCACCAATATTTGTCTCCTAGCAAATGATGAATTTGTCTTAAATCACTTGTCTCTAGGAAGATCAAAATCAGGATATACAAAGTACTTAACAGTTATGAGGATTTAAGAGGGGGCAGAATCATATATTTATGAGTATATCTTGATATGTTCTATATATTAATATATAGTGATTACTCAAGTCGTATTTCACACACATGATGACTCTTTTTTCTATTTAAATTCTACACATGAGCTGTCTCCTAGTGTATGTGTTACACCAGGTTATATACATGACTTACTTGCAAATTCATTACACTTCTGAACTTAGTCCACTGTGTCAAATTCAGTCTCCAATTAATCTCATAGATTTCTTCAGGAAATATTTTTGTTTACATTTTTAAAAATGTATATCAAAGGTAGGTTGTTCAAAAACCAGTGTAGGTTGTAAACAACAGGGAACTTCATCCCAGTTAAATATGAGAATAAACAGAATCTAGTTCACATGCTGAGATGATGCAGGACTGTATGTACAAGAAATCTAAGCAGAAAAATACTCCTCAGTCTACAAAATGCTACCATGAAAATATTCATTATGCATCTTATGTTAGTTGTTATATTTACTCCCCCATCCCTTCATTGTAAACTTACACCTGTGGTGTAATATGTAAATGATGATTGCTTTTGGTATATGGCCAGCTATAAGTGTATTTGTATCAAAATAGACATGGAGCTGGCCTGTAAATCTCTAGAATTTTTCTTTTTTGAGTTTTAAACTTAATGGATTAAATAGTCTTTAGATTTCTGTGTATTGGATATGACTGAAGTAAATTAATATAATTGTTTCCTACTGGTACAAATAACTAGTTCCAAAAGAAAGCAAAGCTATGTCCATTCACACTTCCAGAAAATAAAGCATGTTATACTTGCAGAAAATCTTAGTTAGATTAGAATTTCCCAAGCTAATTATGTTCCATTAATCAGAAATAAATACAGGAAATATTTAGATTTTGCCTTACACGGAAGGCTATTTTAGTTTACATTTTTACATACCATTCAGTGGAAAAAAAGAGCACAAAGTAAATTTTCAGGTGAAACTATTAAAGGCTGTTTTCCAGAAATTTCTGGTTTCGATTTGCAACACTCTTTGTGAAAATGATTACCCAATAATAATAATGGTTACTTAGAATTCTGGATGTTGTGGTTCACAGTAATGTTGCTCAGAGACTTGAGTATTGTCCAGTATTGTGGTTTATCTGTTATATTGTTGCTATTGGACCCCAATTATAACTTGCTGATTCTTTGTTGATTGTGTCATTAACAAATCAATACACCACTTCTGTCCTTACTTTTTTTTAATTATGTGAACTTAGCAGGTGTTTTACCTCTGACAACCCTCAAAAAACATCTCTCAAACCTATTTAAAAGAAGCAATCTCTGTGATAGTAAGAGATAAGAAGACAAGACATATTGCAAACAAAAGCCTGCAAAAAAGGTAAGTAGAGGGGCAGATTTGATTCAGTTCTTGCTGAAAAGAGGTTTAGGAAGATTCACACCAGGTGTTCATGCAGTGCTTTTAGATAGAATGGGCTAAGGGAGGCACAAAGCTCCCACAGAGAGCTATGATTTACGTGGATTCACCATCAGAACTTCCTCTGCTGGGTCCCACAGCTGGGGAAACTTTCTAAGCCTTAGGCTTTTGCAGAGAAAATTTGAAAGGTAGACACTGTGCTGAAACAAAAGAAACTAAACTCATGATACTGAGCTCGTATAGCAAAACTGAAGAGAAGCAGAATCTCCTGTTCCACACCTGCAAACACTCACTCCACTGCAATCTGCTCTAGCTGCAGGTGATAGATGAACCTTTTTGGCAGCACACAATCAAGTGTACTGCAGCAATTCAACCATGATATCACAAAGATCCATGTAACAGGTCAACTTGTGAGAGAGTAATGTAAAGTTCTCATCAACCTAAATGGCTGTGACTGACACATGATTTTCTGACAGTCACTTTTGATCAATCTGTGCAAATAAATTTCAAGGCCAACACGGTATCAGACCTGCAATAGAACCAACATAACTGCATTTTATACTGTATCATTCAAAGGATATATAATAAGTGTAACTAAAAAGCAGAAGACAGGTTCTCTACAAACATCCATTTTTCCTCTCTGAAATGGCAATTGCCAAACAAGACCTGAATTAGATCATCATGTTTTCATTTGAAAAATGAAAGACTTTTTTTACAAAATTTTAAAGATCTCTCAAGCCCCTAAATATTCTGTGGACATAGCACAACTTGACACTGTAAATTCCTGTGAATCCTGTTGGTGTCTTCCACTGCTTCAAGCCATTTCAAGATGAAAGTTGAGATTCATAGTCCTTACCTAGTCTAAATGTTAAACACTTGTTCCTTCTTCAGGGAATTCTTTAGTAAATAGGAAAGTCAGAAAAAAAAGCTACTGAGGAGTGAAAGCATGTTGAAAGCATAATACATAATACAGAGTCCAGAGCCAATAAATGATGCTAAACAGATATGTTCTTACTCTTCGCTTTCTTCTGTTGTCTCATGCATCACTTTGATCCTAAACCATTCCCTTGGAGATCTCCAGGAAATGTTGCCTAATTATATGAAAAGCATTTGTAGCAGAATAGAATTCTGATATCTGTTGAAGTGTGCTATTTTCAGAGCTGTTTGACTTAGTAGCAAAGCTAAAATTTTAAGTGAAGAGAGAAAAGAGTTTAAAAATTGAAAGAAAACTTTGATTTATTCAGGTATTTTCTTTGTTTTATACAACTTCATCCTCTGGCTACCTTCTACATATACTTAACCTGCCCTTTCTGCCTCAGTGTCACTCACAGCACTGTTGTTTCCAGGTGACATTTAGAATGTCTGTAAGCAAAATTTCCACACTTCTTTTAATGGGGAAAAAGTCAAGCATGACATATGGGTAATTTGGATAGCATTTACTTCACTGTGGGAAACTGTAACTTCACTTCTTACTTTGAACAATTGGGAATATGCCTCCTCCAAAATACTGACTTGCTAATATTGTCAATTGTAGATTTCTATGTTTAATCCTTGCATATGAAAATATCTCTCAGGTTCATACTGAACTGTATTAGTATTATATATGGTCTCGATAGTATTGATACTATTTTAACAGAATAAATGGATTAGCCCAGTGCAATAACATAACTATTTACCATACATTTGTATGTCAAGGGCAGACCTAGACTCATTCCAACCTAAACAAAGTGGCTAATCACCATATGCCTATTGCCAGTGCAATGAAACAAACATCTTCATAAGGTAATTCAGATCATAAAGAAGGTGCCTCTTTTTCTGTCACAGCTGCTTTATATGGAGTCCAGAGGGCAAATCTGATCAGAGTGTAGGTCCACTACTTCTGTGTCTAATGATGCATAAGATGAATGTGGACCTAAGCACTTGTGAACTTTTACATGTTTTGGAAGGACATTCTCTGTTAGGTCTTGGAACAAGCATCTTTCATGAAATGCCAGCAACCACTGCAGGATCACTGTCAAAAAATACAGAAATTTAAAAAAAGGAGTCAAAGGCATGGCATAGAGGGGTTGGGACTAGAAGATCTGTAAGGTCCATTCCAACCCTTAAATTCTGTGATTCTATGATACTAAAATTCATACCAAAACCTTTTTTTGAAAGAGTTGGTAGGAAATTGCTTGAGGCATAGCTGGAATATAATGATAGAGAAAGAGCAGTAGATATTATAAACAAGATGACAGAGAGTGCCTTATATAGAGAATACAGATTTTGAGCAAGGTAGAAGAGTGACTTGCAAAGGCATGAAAGTCTCTCTCTAGGGAGAGAAAAATGTAGAAAAATGATGAGCCTATGTTCTGCAAAGACAGGAATGGGATTTGTCAGGCATTTGTCAGAGGAAGAAAAGAGGAAAGGCAAGAGGCAGAATTTGGCTGAAGAGAGCAGAAAGATGAATACAAGGTTTGGGAAGTAAGAATATGACTGTCAGCAGAAAAAGAGAGGAATATAAGAAGAATGAGTTTAGGAAACTTCACAAACTGAGGTGTTCTCTGATATTTGCCATAATTAATAGAAAGAAGTCAGTGAAAAGATGGATAACAATTATTTTTTTTTTTATTTTGATTCTTTCTTTTATTCCATGATGATTTTTTTCAACTCCTCTTTTGTGAACTGTTGTTACCTTGAGTCCCAGCTGTTGGAGATGAAAAAAAAACCAAGCAACAAAAAAACACTGACGACATTTACAGGAGTCCATCCTGCAGGGAAAAAATCTAAACAACTTTTCCTGACTCATGGAAGGGTAGGCAGAAATGTAGTATAGAGGTACTGAACATGCTTAACAAGCTGGCTCATGTACCAGAAGCAGTCAAGATCAGCTGGAGCTAATTTATTCTGTGCGTGGGACCTGGGGAAGAGATTTAAAACACAGCCATATTTAAAAGAAAACTTCAGTGTTAGAAAAATATGGTCTTAGCAGAGATATTTCTCAATATTGCAGTTTTGCAAATAATTTCCAGTCCCAGAGAAATGGCTTTATGTGCTTCTTTGCTTTTGCAGTCGATAAGTATTTTCTTGAGTAGTTTATCAGTTATAAAGATTGCATGTTTAGCTAAGGAATATTTCTATTAGTAAGGGCCTAATCAGTTACATGGGCTAATTCATCCTGCTGCTTTACTTCCTGGCAGTCAAATAACTCTTAAGTGCTAAAACATTTGAGATTGGAAGAGAGTTTGTGATAAATTTCTCTTCTGAAGTACTACCCTTGCTGTAGGGTCTGGTAATGACCAGTTAATATCAGGAGCCTAGTCTTAATTTGGTGTGTAAATAGTAAGGATTCTTACTTTCAAACATTTTATTTCTGTTTCAGTACAGCCTACAGTTAGAAAGCAACTTGGTACAGTAACTCAATTTAATATAAAGATGTTTATATTAATATATTGGGAAATAGATCTCATTCTCCAATTTACTTGTTTTCCAGCTGTTTCCATTTCTTCAGGTTGCTAGGTCCTTTGGATTGCTAAATTCACTATGGCAACTCTCTAACACTTCAGTTTCAAGCAACCTGCTCTGATTAGATCTAAATTATTCCTTGGCAAAGAAGACAGTTTACATTTTTGTTTGGGTACACAGCATGTTAATAGATTCCAGGTGTCAGATTGAATGAGAAACATTGGTTTGGGTTTAATTTCTCAGATGACAAGTTGAAAAAGCTCCTGGAGATTATTGTCCCAAGCACAGAGTGCTATGCACAGGGATACCCAGACCATGCATCCCCATACCTGTGTATAAGTTAATTTCCCAGGTGAGAGAAACAAGGTACAATATCTTGAGCATAACATCCTATTAAATAGCTGTACTGAATCTGTGGGACAACAGAGCATTGCTACAGTACTCAAAGCACTGACTCCCTATAGATACACATTTTATAAGGTCATTTCACATTACAAATTTTGCTGATAGATAAATTGAAGAGATTGCTCATCAAGATGATAAAGACAACTAGCAGGTGCTAAAATAGAACTGCCTTGTATGTTTTGACAGGCCAAGAGTCAGAGAGTCAAAAAATTGTTTGCATCCTGGTCTGTAGGTGGTACACGTAAGTTTTATACCCTTTCTGCCCACTCTGTGTTTTGTCTTTGTTGCAGGAAATTTTCCCACAGAATTCATATTTCTTCTTCTGGTTCATATTTCTAAAACAATTCACATTTTAATGAAGTCATAGCACTGATACCAACAACATCACCTAAAGAATATTACTAAGAAGAGATTCTTCAGATCTCTCTATTTTAAATCATAGAGAACAAAGGCAATTTATTTTTTTAAAAAAACAATCAGCTAAAATCTTTTAAATAGGCTCCAAACTTTTTCATTGCTTAGCTATAAAGAATAACATCTAAACTGCTTTCTGACAAAAAGAGTTCTATAGGAGGTTAACAGACAATCTTGAATGGAATTGCCAGTTCCATCGATTAGATTCAATTTACAATGCCAGCTGAGTAAAACCTAATTTTATTTAACTTATTTTGTCTATTGTTATTCTTCACATCAGTAAAAGACTAATCCATTTTCTTTCCGATATGATCCTATTATCAATCAATCAATAATTTTCAAGTGAAAAAGGCAGAATTTCAAAATAGTTTCAATCTTCAAACTTTCAGAAGTCCATTTGTTCTCCTTGGTTGTGACCAAAAGGCAAATAGTGAGGAATAAAACTTTAGAACTGCTTATGTGAGTTAAAAATGTTTTGCAGTTGAATTCAGCTGCTGTTTAACACTGGGCATGACAGACTTCACATAAACCTTCTCAGAGCAGCACAAATGCAGCATTCACATTTTCACAATAAATGACAACAAATCATTTCCCCTCGGGTCTTCAAAGCAAAATTTTTATGACTCCAGCTCTTTTTTAAAGAAACCAGAATGAATTTATTTTATCAAACCTATCACTGCTTTTCACAGTTTCAAAACTAAGGTAAATGAACATGTAATAATCAAATATGAGAGCTGTGGATTTGACAGTGGTAAAGCTTGAACCAACCACTCACTGAGTTCCATGATGTGCTAAACATTCTTAAATGTTACTGAAACAGTGCAATCAGAAGATCAGCAGCCTGGTTTGTAGTTGTAGCCTGACAAGAAAGTCTCTAACAAACATCAGGTTCATTTTCAAACAATTCTGTCTGCAATGATTTAACATTGTCTATAGAGTTATCAGTACATCGTCACAACAATGAACCTCTAGTCTCAGATGAGAGATGAAAAAGATTTATTGCTATTTCATTTTTTCCCTGTTTTATCAACTTCTTTATTTCTCAAATTGCAGCACAAAATTATTCAACAGTTAACACTTCAAACTTAAATGTTTGGGATTTTTTTTTGTAATGGTATATTTATTTTAGAGGACTCTAATACTACATGAATAAAATTTTGGGTTGATACACAACAAATTCTCCATTTAAGGAGATGAGATACTCCATCATGCTATATTTCTAGTTGAATTAAAATTTTAACACACTGGGATTCTATTCTTTTCACAGTTTATTCTATTATTCTATTCTCAACCTTGAAATATTTGCTGAATCACAACAGATGTATTAAGAGATAAAAATCCAACACTTTATCTTTTTTTTCACAAACAGACAAGTCTCTGACTAAATGAACATCTGATAAAGTTATAAAAATAGGAATGAGGAGATACAAATGTATTTTAAAAGTCTGTGGCTTCAACTTCCATTTAAAATATATTCTTCAGTAATTATTTTCCTTATTTTAGTCTCTAAGTCATATTTTAAACTCAATTCATTTTCTCCTGTGATTGAAAATATTCCTTGTTTTTGAATACAAAACAAGAATAGGGCAGATGCAATCTACTCCTTACTAGGAATCACAAAGGGAAAAAAAAGGAGAGTGAAAAATTAACTTGTCTATATATGCATCTTTCTGTATTTTTTTGCTTTAAGCTCACTCTCCTTTCAAACCAGAATATTTACTTTTCAGATCAAGCTAAAGAACAAACACAGAAATCATTTTGCAGTAAAGTTTAAAGTGTGTTGTTTAAAATATTGTTCATTAAACCAAATTCATATGGTATAAAAAATCATTCCCTTCTTCCTACTAAGATTACTTATTTAAGAACTGAATAGATTACAAATATATACAGAGATCAGTTCATAGCAATTACCTAATTATTGCTAAATTGCTTTAAAGAATAATTACGTTATTTTTTTAAAAAATTCCCAAAAGCATTGAAGAAAATATGTATTAAAAATGTTGGCAAAAACTGTCCTATATTATAAAGGCAAAATAAAATACCGATCTTCCTCTCAACAGCATTAAACATTTTCAACAGGTGGCAATATTGCAAAGGAGAAAATAAGAATATAAAAAATAAAATAAGGGGGACCAAAGGGATACAATTGCAGGATAGATTGAGGAGCACATAATAACTCCCTGGAATACTACAGTGTAGGTGAAAATGTACATAAATGACTATGTAATATTATTTTGGGGGAAGACCCACAAAGTGAAGTATTTTTGACTAATACTATTTTTGTTACGAATAACTGTTTGGTCAGAGTCTTGGGCATTTCTATAAGAGCTGAGGGGTATGCATGCCACTAGATGTGTTCAGAACTAGTCCTGGTTCAAGCCTGAATTTTGTCCAAGAAGTAGAATGAGTGTTTCTCTCTGACTTTTTTTCACAGAAAATTGCCTTTAGCTTTTGACGCCTCAGCCTTC
>NW_008667554.1:76249-107669 GCF_000695815.1 Acanthisitta chloris | reverse complement strand
ACTCTTTCCTGCTATGTGTGTTTCAAAATAACTTTTTCAGGATGATGTTCTCAGTATATTTTACCTCTGAGACTGGTACATTAGCAGATGTCAGGTGACCCAAGTCAGAAAGCATTTCTGATATTCCTTATTAGGTGAGTCTAACCTATACGATCAGCCCACTTCCACAAAAGCCATTTCAGAGATGATTGCTCAGACAGTCTGCATTTAAACTGATCTCTCTGGTCAACTACAAAACAAAAAAAACCTGAAACAAAACAGGGAAAAATATACACTGTGGCAGCTCTGGCAGGCTGGTTGCCTACCACACTTATTACTGTCTGAAATTCCTTTGAGAACTGTCTTATTTTATTTTCCATTTAGCTCAAGATGAGAATTTCCCATTTTTTAGAGAACTTTTTTTCCCACTGATAACAAACACCCCTGTGCCAACAGACTACTTTTACACCATATTATTCTTCTAGAGAGACTTGCATATACTCTGCCCATATGTCTGCAATAACAAGTCAGCATTGCAATTTAGTACCTGGCATTGTATAAGTGTATCCTGCTTTTGCAAGAGAAAAAAAGGTGTTGTTTCACTGCTGTCTGAAAGCTGTTCTACTCTGAGGCCATAGCATGTTATGTTGATCTTAAAAGTCACACACTTAACACATTAGCACTCTCCTGTTTCTGCCTCCTCACCAGCTGACTGGAAGTTGCTGTAATATTAGGAATTAGCACATTGCAACAACTAATCATCTCCTGCTTTCACAGGAGAAATTTCTCCTACTAGACCAATTAAATTCCACCATCAGACTAAATGAAATAAATTGTAAATAAGGAGAAAAGAAGAGCAGAGGACTATCAAGGGATGGCACCAAATAAAAGCAGCTTTGCATGTGACTTGTATTTATATGTCCCTTCCAATTTTTCAGGAATTGCAAAGAGCTTTGCATGTGACTTGTATTTATATGCCCCTTCCAATCTTTCAGGAATTGCCAAATATCCCATGTTTTCTTGCATTCATGTGAAAGTATAATCACTATTTTCACCTGCTTTCTTTTATACATAAACAATTTTCAGGTTGAGTCTGTGGAAGTCAAGGGGTGACAGCAAATGTAGAAACTGTACTTGTGCAAACACAGAGTATTTCATCTGCATGAAAATCAACAATTTATAAATGTACATCTCACAATATAAATGAGAACCAGGCAGATGGGACACTTTCCAAAAATAAGGGTGAGCCAAATTCAGGAGGATAGCACATCTGCAGAATACAGATTTCAACAGTACATCTGTCTTCTTCCTTCTTCAGGCACTGACAGTTTTGATAAAATGTCACCAGAAGTTCAGTAATAGTGGTTCATAACTAACAAAATGTCTTGCTTTCCTAAACTACTGAACATACCCTCAATTTAAAAAGAAAAACAAACAGTGTTTTTTGCAATTAATCAAAAAACATTATTTTTAAAGATATTATACTTAGAACAACTGGAATAATTATATGCTCAAACATATGTTCCTAATCAAAAAAAAAAAAAATAGCATTTCTTGCTGAATGGCTTCAAAAATTGTAATCACTTTATTAGCCAAATAAAAAAAAATGAGAAAGTTCCATTCATAAAATTTTGAAGTTAAATATTTTGACATCTCCAACTATTTTCATTTTCTTTTCATTATACGTAGAGTTCTAGTTTGTGATCTCTCTTTGCATAAGAACCATTCTCTCTAACTTTTTTACATCTACTGAATCAATTTTAAGATGGATTGACCAATGCACTACTCAATAATTTACCTTTGATTGCATCATTGTCTTATAAACCAGTTTTTAGAACTGTGCTTTCCTCTTATTTCTTTTCCTAATGATTCTTGGCACTGTATGAGATTTTTTCTCTTATTTCTTTTCCTAATGATTCTTGACACTGTATTAGATTTTTTGGGCACAGCTGAGTCCTGACCTCATGTTTTCAAAGAAGAATTTTTTTCCACATTCTATATGACATAATTACTTTAGATGCTGAAAATACTTCATGCTATCATCTTGCTTGTGGATTCCATAACTATATACAGCAGTCTGGCCAAAGAAATACACTATCAGCTTCTGCAGCAAAATATTTTACCCTCTCATTGCTTCAAAGCAAACAATTCCTGCCCCTCCACCCAACCATTCTGAAAATCTTCTCACGTGGCCTTAGAGATCTGAACTGTATGTCTCTTCAGACAAATATTACCAACCTTGACTATTTCTTTGCTGTAACCCCCAATAAATCAATTGCTGCAAACCAGTAAAAGCAAAATAAAACTGGATTTAGGGGGTAACAGCAGGCAGGCTGGAATAATATGCCCAGTTTAAAAGTAATTAGCAAGTACAGAAAAGAAAGTAAAGTAATTAGAAAAATTTTGCTTCTCCATGTAATGAGTCAATCTTACTAACACCATACACAGTCAGAGGTATCTCTTGGGCAGGATCTCTATAGACATAGTTATTGCTTAGTTGATTTTCTGGGTGCAGCCAGACACTTGATGTTGGCTGGACATTTGGTTATCCAAGCTGTTCTGTGCTGTAGAAATATAAGAGGAACTAAACCAGGATTTTGTAATCACAGGTTTGGACTTGCTGATTAAAGTCCCCTGTATTTTAAATACATTTTTTTTCCCATCTAGCCCTACCACTCTGCTCAAGTAAGTTTCCACCTTTTCCTAAAATCTTAGCACAAATCTCTTAATGCCTGTAATTTTGACATTTAAGAAGTGTTCTAGACTAAAGTTTTCAGTCTATATAAAGGAAAATATTTGTATAAATGACTGATTAAAAATGGGATGACCTAGTAAGGCCTCCTACACAGAAAATGCTCTTTTTTGTGCTATAGCAGCAGTACAATTCAGTCTGATATTTGGTCTTCTTTGGAATATCAGGTTTTTTCTTCTGTTACTTCAAAGCTAAAGACCAATTAAAGGATATCAATTTCCCATGCTTTAGAGCAGCTCCTACTCTTCAGAAAAAAAGACAACAGACATTGCAATTCCAAAGAAACAAAGGAAAGACTTTGATAGCTATAATTTAATGATGTACCTCAATCCTGAGACGAACTATTAATTCCCAATGGAAATAATTATTTTTTTAAATTTTTTGACTATTAACAAAATATGCAGTATGTTTCAAAGGCATAATATAGTACAAGGTTTTCTGAAAAAGTCAGGTTCCAGCAGATGTCTTCCATATACATGCAACATTCAAAACAATCGCCATACAAACACCATTATTTCTCTAAGTACCAGTTTCAAATTCTGCTTTGATATTATGGAGATTTTTACTCAGTCCTCAGAATTTATGACTGTTTAATAAGCCACTTTTTAAAAACGAGGACATACTCTATGAATCCCAAAAAAAACAAGACAAAAAACCACAAAAATTAATTTCAGAAATGCAGCCCTTTTTTCTACTGTAGTTTCTGGTTGAATATGAAAATGTTACAGTAAGATATGTATTCCAAGTTTTGTCTTTCTATTTGACATTTTAAAAAATTATTACCTTTTCAAATTGATTCACTATTAATCAGAAGAAGACATTTCCACACAAAGGTTAGGTTAAGAGTCATATTAGCCAAGCATGTACACATTTCATGCCCATTTCTTATTCTGCCAAGGACATAAAAAGTGAAAAAAGGACCGTTGCAAGCAAACTTTGACACTCACTCCTTTTATGATTTTTTTTTCTGAACAACAAAAAATAATAAAACAGTTTGAACTCATTACAGATATGAAGACAAGTAAATATAAATAAATGTGGATTTTTAATACAGACAGTCATGAGAGGGTGGATGGGGGCAAACCAAATTTTCTGCAAAACACATGCTAAATGGATGGTTAAAAAAGTACTGAGAAATTATGGCTCCATCTGCTGCCTGTTTTACTGTGATATGTCCATATATCCAAGTCCTCCTTCTACAATAAGGAATGTGGACTGACAATGGCCATCAATATGTTGGTGTTACAGGTTTTTCTTTTTCGAGAGTCCTAATTTGGAATGACATGTCATGAAATGTAATGCTCACAACCTATTCCAATTAAAAAAGTACTGAGAAATTATGGCTCCATCTGCTGCCTGTTTTACTGTGATATGTCCATATATCCAAGTCCTCCTTCTACAATAAGGAATGTGGACTGACAATGGCCATCAATATGTTGGTGTTACAGGTTTTTCTTTTTCGAGAGTCCTAATTTGGAATGACATGTCATGAAATGTAATGCTCACAACCTATTCCAATGCCTGATCACTCTAACAGTGAAAAAAAATTCCTAATTTCTAATTCTCCTCTATTCTATCTCAGTTTATGGCTGTTCCCTCTAGTCCTCTCACTGCAGGCATCGCAGAAGAGACCATTCCCCACCTCTCTACAATTCCCTTTCAGGGAGTTGTAGAGAGCAATGAGATCACCCAAGCCACCTCTTGTCAAGACTAATCAGCCATTCCTTGCATGATGTGTTCTAGACCTTTTATGAGCCTCACTGTCCTTCACTGGACACGCTCCAGCACCTCAAAGTCCTTTTTAAAGTGAAGGGCCCAAAATTCAACACAGTATCAAGATGTAGCCTCAACTTAACAGCTCTCAGAGCTGTTACTAATATTACTAACAGCTCTCAGAGCAGAGGTCACATTTAGGGTTACCTTCATTCATTCACAAGAATGAATGTTTTATGTGTGGTGTAAGGTCAGTAGAATTACACCAGACTTGAACAGGCTGTGCTGTATCCTAACCTGACTATGATCAGAAATTCCCATAGTGCTTTTCACAAACTACAATAAATAAGCAAATTTCTTCATTCCTGCAACTCATTTTAACTGGCTTTGAAATTTTCCATTTTTGGAATCATTGACTTTATTTGATATTAAACTGTGCCTAATATCAAAATTTCTTTTACTTTGTCCTCATTTCTGTTTCTACTAAGAAAATTTCATGCTTTAAACCCAGCCAGAAACTAAATACCACCCAGACACTCATTCACTCCCCTTCCAGTCAGATGGGGGAGAGAATGGGAGAGGTAGAACTAAAAAAACCCTTGGGTTGAGATAAAGACAGTTTAACAGGTAAAGCAAAAGCAATGTATGCAAGCAAAACAAAATAAGAAATTTGTTCAGCCTTTCCCATGAGCAGGCAGGTGGATACATCATGCACCATGGTGACTTGGGAAGACAGATGTCATCACTTTGAACATTCGCCCCCTCCCTTCCTCTTCCTCCAGTTTTTATTACTAAGCATGACACCATATGACATGGGATGTCCCTGTGGTCAATTGGGGTCAGCTGTCCCAGCTGTACTCCCTCCCAACTCCTTGTGCACCCTTAGCCTCTTTGCTGGTGGGGTGGGGAGAGAAGCAGGAAAGGCCTTGACACTGTGTAAGCACTGCTCTACAGTTACACAAACATTCCTGTGTTATCAGCACAAATTCAAAACAGGGCCCCATGCTAGCTACTGTGAAGTTTATCTTTATCCCAGCTCAAACCAGCACAGAAATTAAATTTCTCTGGTGGATAAATTGCTCTGTGTAATCTGTAGGCCTAAAAGTAGTTTTATTTTTATTTGCTAACAGCATAAAAATGTTTGTGAGTCCATATAAGATTTATACCCATGTAATGATATGATCTGGCCAGTATTTTATAAAGTGTTTGAGGATCCATCAAGATGAAATTAGGTGTGTAAATATAAGATTTATTTGTTTAGATGCTTAAGCATTTGAAGTAGTTTAGCATTTCTCCCAGCTTCATGGGCTCACTTGATAGAAGAGTGAAAAGTTAAATATCCTGAATAATTCCAATAGTCACTCTAATTAGCAAATGTTCCTTATTGGGAAGGGAGATGTCTGCTGTGCTTTATGTATTGCTATTAATTATAGTGTTAGCTGAATATTTGTAATCACTTCAAAATTAACCTTTGTATCCTCAGGAGATTCTTCTTTGTAAGAGTCACTCAGAACCTGAGAGAAACTAATTAGTCAACAAATGATAAGTGCAGAAAGAACACAAATTGGTTCTTTGTTAACTGCTTTATGGCTCTACCTTATAATTTGTAATGCAATTAAAATTTGTTTTATGTTGCAAAAAGAAAAGTGTATAATTCAGGGATGATAATAGTATTTTAGAATAGTGCTGACATTTCATTAGTGCTGCATATTAGTTGGCCATGCAAGGTGAGAGGAAGCCTTCAGGTAGGTCTTTGACAAGAAATTTTCTGCATCTCTTGACAGAGTCTAGATTTTAAACCCACACATCATGAAGTATAGAGAAACACGTTTAAGATGGAGTAGCTGAGTTTCAGCATGAGTTCACACAACTCCATTTACCAAAGGTTTATGTGCTTGCCATTCACTTGCTGCATCTTGATGAACAAGGCATTGATTAACCATGTCATTCTCTCAAAAAGATATCCAAGGCCATCCTATTAATCTATTAATATTGTTATGTAATAGATTAAATTAAAATTTGTGAAATTTTTACAATAGGCAATAAATATGTATTTATTATGCATTATACTATAGACAAAGTCTATTTAAATATTAATTTAGCATATGGGATTATGAAATTCTAAATATGTAAAAAATAAAAATAAACATATTCTTCCGCTGTAAAGCTCTAGGAAAAAAAGTCACAAGTTTCTACTAGCTGATATGACCCACAGTCCTGCACAACATGAATTGATACTGTAGTGAGAGTTACATGGGTACAAATCTAAATGCAGGACCATCTTTGCAGGTCTTAAGGTATCTCAGATGAAAGGTCATTTCACACTTTAAGTCTTTTACTATGCATACTATCATTCTCATGTAATGCACTTTGACCCTAATTATTTCAAAATTTCTTTATATATGATTATTCTATAAAATAACATCTTACTAGTTCTGTTAGATCAACTTACAAGAATATCTGGGTATCTTAGGGACATCCAAAATACATCTTATATGCCCTTTTTCTTCCTTTCAACACATATACTTACAATCTGATTCTAATTTTCTGATACCTAAACTACATAAACAACTGATAGGTAGGAGGTGTAAGACTGTACACCTGCTGCCTGGACAGATGATATTTTCACCATGATCTTTTCTGAACCTGTTGAGGAGTCTTTACTGTAATCGAGTTGGTGGCATATATTTCTGCTAATTGTTCACAGGAAAACTCTGGTATTTTTTGTTAGATGGTTTACTGCCTTCTACTCTCCACTCAGAAACTTCCAACCCTACAGCTGTGCCTCAAGGAATATGTGCAACCCCCAGAGTGGCTCCCTTGGGACCAGCAGCTATTAGTCTGTCACAAGGCAAAACAAAAATAGCTGTTAAATAATAAAATTTAACTTTCACAAGTTCTACCCCAAAGGGTTTGCTGCAGCTGTGAAGCAGTTAATAAACATTTAATGAGCATACTGCTGTTCTTTTTCCAAGTGCTGAACCTTTCCGTTTCTTGGCTCAGTCCTTGGCCACTGCACAGGCCTTCAGATTTCATGACCCAGCTTCTAACATTTATGGTTTTCTTTTGCAAGTCTGCTTTCATATATCTTGTTTTTTAAACAAGATATAGGGTATATAGCTTAGACCGTAGGGTCTGTTTTCATATATCTTGTTTTTTAAATTTCTGGACAGCAGAAATTATCCACAGACCAGTTGCAACCAGGACACTATTCAGCACTGAGTTTCAGAAGAAAATGCAGAAACCTTTATAATTCTGGAGAAAAAAAATGGCAAAAATAATCAAACCCAGTTACATAGGCTCCCTTTACATGAACTGAAAAGTGATTGCTTTTTGCAGTGAACCACTATAGTGATACAATTTTCAATAGTTTTGAGTACCCAGAAGATTTAAAAATACTTTGCATTCAGTGCCAAACCATTTTTTTTCTTTTACCTGCAGGGATGCTAGGGATGCTATATCATTATGTGTTAGACCTTTCATAAGAACTGCATAGGCTGCTGGAACCATGAATTCAGTTCTCCAGAGCTGTGGCATATTTTGAAGCAAATACTTAATGCAGAAGGTTTTCCTGAATCTTCACTTGTTGAGATTCAACTGATTTCATCCCAAAGAGCATTTTTCAAACCTCACATAATAAATGCACAACAAATTTAAAGACCAAAATCTACAATCATAACATCCAAAAGGAAAGAAGTGGGAGATATCAAATGCTTTTAAGAAGCAATCATATCAGAGTATATGACACTTGGGGTTAGAAACACTCACCTTCCCAAGGGTATATCCAAAATAAATCCACTGGAGCTATTTCAGTTTGCAGTAGCAAACGGAAGAGAGTTTGACCACAAGGCCAGAGTTCAGAAACATTGTTAGAACTGTGTCTTTGAGAAATCAAAGTTTCAAAATGCCTAGCAGCTACAAAACATTGACATCATCTACTCAGCATGGGAATAGATAACATGCTGATTCATTTCCAAATTTAGTGGATTTTACTGTTATTCTCTTCTCAGTACCTTCCTAAAATAATAATCTTTCTAACAGTCTTCAAGGTGCCTCTATCCAGCTGGAGAAATTTGTGCATATGTTCTTCTAGTCAATGCTACTTTCAAAGTATTTTGATTATTCTTTCTTCCCCCACATATTTCATGTTTCTAATTTAGCTTGTTAAACCAAGAATGAAACTAATTAGTTGGTGGAATCAACTGATATGCACTTAAAGTAATTTGTGGTTTTATTTTAAGGATATCTTCTGATATATCTCCTGAACCATAATTGGGCCACTGGAGAGGTTAATTAAAACTTTGTAGATTAATCAAGTAAATTCCATCCACTTTTCTCTAATTTAGTAATTCTGCTAGCTTCATTGTATCAGTAGCACTAATATGTCTATAAGGTTCTTTAAAAAAATACTCAAAACCTTATATTGATATTAGAAAAAAGTTCTTTTACTCTGAAGACTAAAAAGCTAAATAGCTGAAAGCTTGGTTTAGTTTGAATTTCATCATGGTAAGTGACATTGAGCTTTATTTTTCCTCTCTGCTTTGGTTTTGTTTTTTTTTTTACCAAAGACACGGATAGAATAATAGAATCATTTAGGTTGGAAATGACCTTTAAGCTTATCAAGTCCACCTGTAATATAGTACCTTTCTTTCCCTTGACAGTAGAGCCTTGGTGCCTGCATAATCATCTAGTGCTTAGGACATTTCCTGCGGATAAGAGAAGTTTTGGCTCTAGGAGGACACACTTAAAGCCTTTTCACAGAAGCACTCTACCTCCTGAAGAAGTTTCAAGCTTACAATGAACATCAAAACTACTAGAGATACCATGCACTAATTATACTTAGAACTGCATTTATATTTCTATATCATTAGTGTTTCAATAGCACATTTACCAATCAATAATATCCAGATCTTCTTCCCTGCCATTTTCCACTCCTGTTCATATTACAGTCAATCCTCTACAAGGACTAGATTGAACAAAAACTGAGGCATCTGAAACCAGTCTGCAATGAGCCAAAACTCCTAGCTGAAAGGTTAGACTCCTTAGTTAACACCAAGGAGGAATAAATAGATCAAAATGACATCCAAAGTCCAAGACAAGAGTAAGAACTGCTGAAGAAAAGGGTGGGGGTTTTAATCTTACAGTCTTCATGCAGCAGTGCTGGGAGATGTTCTTGTCCATCAGTAAACCATTGACTTGGAATCTCGTCCTCATGCTTATAATGTTCATTCAGTGGGCTGAAGCACAGCTTTCTGAGAAGGGTATGATGGTGTTCCCTATTCCCAGAGAAAAAAAAAGGAGAGACCTGTGTGCATTGCCCTGTGCCTGCTAAGCAGCCTCTCCCATTGCACATCTCCCAGGAGAATGCCAATGCCTCCAAGTCCATAACAGTTCTCAACCCTGTATGCAACAGTTCTGCAGAGCTGTGCAGCAAAGTGTTCACAGCTCTCTCAGTCCAAGAGAAGAAATAGATACTTAAGGAAAACAAGCATGTGACATCATACGATGTGATATTCCCCAGGGAATTAATCCAGATCCTGCTTCTATGGTTTCTATGCTTTATATTGAAATAAGTAAATAAGTGGGAATTAATCCAGATCCTGCGTCTATGGTTTCTATGCTTTATATTGAAATAAATAAGTAAGCCAGCTTACTATTTATGTAAATTGCTTTTATTGATGAGGTGGAAGTGTACCAGTAAAGGGATGTTTACTTAATGGTGTTTCTTTCACAAAATGGGCAGAAAGATGCTCAGCACAACCAAAATGAAGGCACTCTAGGGAATGGTAAGTTGTCAATATGAATAAAATGAGGTTGTTATAGCACTTCTGTAGCTAGGTACCAAGACTGCACCCATTTGCAAGGTTAGAGTTATATATTTGGACATTACTTTTTGCTTGACTCCCCCAAAGCATGTTTAAACTCCTGTGTAATTGCTGCAATGAGGCACAGACTCCATTGCTATTCACACATGAAGACCTTTATTTTCTCTCCCAGCTACTCCCCTTTTATTTTACATCACGCATCCTCCCACATATTTGTCTGCCCTTAATTCCTCTTTCTTATCTCCTCGTTTGCATGATATCTACACAGCACCAGTTGTCAAGTTTCTTCTCCGTGTCCTCTTTCCAGGTGCTGTTTGTACTTACTGCTCCCACGGTCTCTTGCTGACCAAAGCAAAGCACATCATGGCACTCATCCAGTGACACAGGGTCTATTCCCACATGTAATCATCAGGTCCTTGATAATCTTTTTTCCTTTTATCTTTTGCTAGCATTACTCTTTTTTTCTCTGCTTCAAATTTCATTTCCATCCACAATGAACCAAATGTTTTTAAATCATGAAATTTAATAACACTTTGAATTTTGGTACAATTGGGAAAAATATCGATCAAGATTGATCCAGAGACCAATCCTTACAGCAGTCCACTGGCAGCTTCTTTCAAACCTGGGATTGCACCTTTTGTCACAGTATGTGCTGTATTTTCTTCTCCACCACATATTATACTGAGTTCCTGTTCTAATTTGACTTATATTTTCCAGTGAAGACACAGATCAAACATTTTATGGCAAGCAGATAAATTAGATTTACTCTCTCCCTTTACCTAAGAAACTATTTATTTTTATCAAAGAAGGATATCCTTTTATTCAGACATGAATTTTCTTTGAACATGACTGTGCCTTTGGCACCTGTCAATTTTCTGAGACAAATAGCTACAGAAAAAAAATTTAATATTTTTCATTTCTAGTTTTTTTCTGAAGCAAATAGTATTCCTAACTTAAATATACTCAATACTGACCCCATATGAAATAAGCCACCTAGAAAGTTAGACCTAAAGGAAACACTATGTCTAAAAAATAATTTTCAAAAAGGAGATTTCTTTAACAATTTGGACAGTTTCTAAAAATTAATTGAAAAAAGAACACTTTGGTCAAGAAAAATCAAAACCAAAAGGTCTGTAGCTGCACAAGAGTCATGATTTTAAGCTGTGCAATTCTAATCACATGATTCAATGTACAGAAAACTTAAAAAACTGTAAGAGAAATATAGTTTTGTGTAAGGATGATTACAAATTCCACAATGTAGTTAACAAATATATTTTAAATTCTAAATTTCTGTAAACAAGTTCAGCCTGTTCAAAGTTTTTAGAAGTTCTATCACTGAATCTGGTATCGATACTAACATCTATAAAATGAGTATTTACATCATGGATGACCTTGCAGAATAATTATATAATCCATAACAAAACAGGAATTCTTCTAATTCAAGCAATTAATCTACTAAATTCATCAGTTACAGAATGGACGAGACAGTTTGTCCTTAAGAATATATTTTTGAATGAAATAACAGATATTTCTATTTTATTTTCCTGTAAAACTGGTTAAAATAGCTACAGATACAGCTTTGATTAGCAGCAGCAACTCCTATCCATAAAAAAAATTTAAAATCTGTAGGTTCAACTTTACTATTTGATTGAGGATCTCTTCAGCTCTAATATAGCAAGATAAGCTAAAATGCATTAATCTCAGCTATGGATCTCTCTTGATTTTTCTCATCTTTTACAAGGAGAGCCCTCCAGATGTCCATCAGTATTAAATACCATACACTTGATGTGCATTGGTCAGCTTATTTTTCAGCAAAGTCAGTAAAGTAGCTTTTTATAACACAGTTCAGTAGTTAACTACTGTTGAAAACAGCATTGATATTGTTCAAGAGTGGCTAGTTCTTACTCAAAGCACACATTTTTCCATGTTAGTAAATCAAAAATCAGTGCTGCTCAAAGTCTCCTGTTGAACTTGCATGCAAGGGATAAAATGTAATTGCCTTGAAAACTCAGATAGCTTTTACTTAATGACTTTTTAAAGTAATTATTGACTCAGTTAACATCACAGGCTTCAGAGGTGCTTTGACCAGCTGTGTATATATGCAATAAAGGGTTTTTAAAATACCATAATGGAAATAAAGGAATAATTTTGGTTAATTGTGTGAATGTTTTGCCTACATAATATTAACTTGGGAAGTGTTGCCTCCCTGGAGACTTATGGCCCATATGGTATTGCATTTGTCAAGCAATTTCAGTGTAGAAATCAACAAAATGTCACTGAAGGTGAATAACTTTTAAAGACATACAGGTGTGTTGAAAAGCATACTTGTAAAACATATGATATGCAGAGGAAATTGGAAACAGCATGATTTAATTATACATAAAATCTTCTAAATATTTAGCATTGATGTCATAATGGAAAAATTAATATGAAATATTTAAAATGCTTTAGGGTTAAAAAATGCAAAGGTTATGTGCTGGTTAACTCCACTCCAGCTCAAACCAGCACAGGTTATTGTTATGAAATAAATTTTTCATTTAGAAAAATAGGAAAAAAATATATCTTTCTCTTTGTGTCACGCAGTTAGTTCATTATGAATGCTCTTCCTCCTCCTGATCTGTCCCCTCTTTTTTCCTTTTTCCTTGATTTAGTCCTTGTATAGTACCCTTAGGATCAGAGCTGTACTTGACTAGGTAGTATCTTATAGTACCATAGACTTTGCAGTCTAAAGAACCTGGCAAGCAAAGCACAGCAGACACCTCACATGGGAGCCAAAGTGGGTGATATGTTTTTACATTTTATCTTCACAAAATACCACTGTTCTTTAGGAGGAAAGCTGGTGTCAGCATTCTTCAACACCAAAAGCAGCTTTACCCCCTTCTCTATCCACCACTGATAACTTCTGCAAATAGAATAAAGTTCCAGCTGCTTTACCACTGGGAGCATCCTGTTACACTCAGCCACATTAGAGAATGACATAAACTTTCAGATCATATCCACTTCAGATCTGCATGCAGAAATCTATTCTTTACTCTAAGATCTCCAGTATTAGAGTATTAATTTCTAATTATAAACAGTCATTATCCATGGCTACTGGAAAGCCAAAGGCCATTCTAAAAGAAGTAGAGAAAATAATTTTACAAAAGTGCATTGACCGCAAATTAGGGGCTCAGGCACAGTTCTGAATAAAGTCAAAATATCCTTTGTTTCCAGTATCACTGCGTTTGTTTTTTTTCAGATGACTGCACTGATATGTTCAATTTCTGCTGGTGCAAAAATTAAAGGAACAACTTCTCACCTTGTCCAAAAGTGTCATAAAAAAACTAAAGGACTTTTTACAAACGAGGTATGATGAATACCACAGACAAAATAGGGAGGTTAGTAAATGTAGGCAACGAAAAAAAAGGTGTCTAGAAAAAAAGGCCAGGTTAAAAGGTGGGATAGATAGAATTTAATGTACAAAGAAAGAAATATCAAAGTGATTAACAGTGAAAATTAAAGCAAAAATAGAAATCTGACAATTGAAGGAATGAGGTCAATAAAAAAGAGGGGATAAAAGTCTTGAAGAATTCAAACTAAAATCTAAATCAACTCAAAAGTGTTTCATGCAAACACACAAGATTAATATTGCAGGAGAACACAGCTAATTTAAATCTGGGATGAGTTTTTTCTTTTTTTTTCAGATGCTCATAGTTATTTATAATATTTATTTCTTGACCTAAAACAAAAAAACAAAAACAAGTGACTGCTATTCTATATGTCATATTCATTTTATTCTTTTACCAAGAAATGTAGTGCAACCAAGATTTGAGAAAGGTTTCCAAGGACTTCCTCAAAAAATATTCTCCTGCTCATAAAATAAATCTTAAAAGGTTCCCCTTATCATAAAAGTAAGTAACTGCCTGTCATTTTGTTGTATCACTTTTCACTAATAGTGATAGTTTTTTATCAGAGAACATTATTGTTTTAATTCCAAAATCAATGCAATAGGAGAAAGTTGCTAACCTGCAGATACAGAAGACAGAACAGAACAAAGAAGTGTAACTTTATAAGAGAGGATAAAAAGAAGTTTGGATAATGAAACTAACAATGAAAGCAGAAACTCTTGGGAACAAATGGAAAAAAATCCAAGGCATCCAAAGTTTGTAAATCTGGAAAGAATCTTAGTTATCTACTTAAATTTTGTGCTTATAACAAGAATATTTTATTTATGATTATTTTGTTTCTTATTATCTTTATCTGCAGCAATGATTCTGGGCATATATCAAGGAATTTGTCCTGATAGTTAATTGCTAGTACAGAATTCAAGAAATGTATGTGCCATGAGGCAGGAGAGGCAATGAAGAGAAGTTACATGACATATTACAGGTTTAAAATTTCTCTTCTAAGATGTAATACCAGTATCATCTCCCTGTGCTGAATGAATGTTTCTGAAAAAAAGGCATTCTGACAGTGAAATGAGGGAAAAGCAACACTCACAGGACAACAAACAGAGCATCCAAATGATGAAAATTATGGTCAGAAACCTAATTTAGAAACAATTCTATAAATAATCTTCAAATTAAATAGAGATCCCATTTTCTGTTTCCTGGAAATGCAGCAAGTGGGTAATTCATAAGCAAAGAATTTGGAGTAGTGGAATTTCAACACTTTCCTTATAGATGTGTGGTATGTTTTGTTAAATAGATTATATTTAAACGCAACCTCAAAACCAGATGTGTACTTTATTAAGCATTTTTTAAAGAATTTTTATAAGGCAAGCAATGGCAGCTTCAATTTCTAAATTAGAATAGCAAATGCTGTGTAATCAGATACAAATCTGATAACAGCATTTTCAGCTTAGGTCCATCATATTCCTAACAGTAAACATACAGAAAGTGGTAGGTGATGGAAGGGGGGAGGATTTTTCATCAATGCCCTCTTTGTCAGAGTGCTGTGTTTACCGAATGAAGTTGTGAATTATTATCTAACCATTATATTCTATTCTGAATTATTGACAAGTCAAACCACAGTCAACTTCATGCTCTTTTTATTCCTCCTTTTTCACATTAAACTAAGAGTAAGTGCATGGATAGGGGCAAAATAGAGAAGTACATTAAAATGGACAGTACAGCTAGAGAAGGTAAAGACAGTAAGCAATTCAGGGAAATAATCTTTTTGAAGACATACCAGCATGTATCAAATGACAATAAAATACCTAATGTCCAATAAATATGGAGTTCCATAAACATATTGGAATATGTTGGCAAGTATCACAGGTAAATGTTGTGTATCCTGAGGAGAAAGAGGGAAATTTCAGGAAAAATTGAAAAAGAAGGCTACCAACAACAGCCAGGTGTCAAGAGACCACTTCAGTGGCCATCCTCTGTCAAAGAAACATCTTTCCACTTTAACTTTTTTTATGAGGTAATAAATCTGTTGTTAAAACAACTAAATGGCAGCTACCTAAGAAGATATTTACAGTGAAAATTATAATACTTTGTGTCAATTATCACTTCTATCCTCCATGCTTATTCATTTATTCTGTAGTAGGTGGTCTGATTTTGGTTTTTTGGTTTGGGTTTGTGGAATTTTTTTAACATAAATATCTGCATCAGTTCCAATAGAATCTGTAAATCTACATTGTTTTGAACTGGAAGTTGACAATTAAGATAAATAAGGATTAGGTAAATTAATCCTCAAAACCTTTATGTAGGTATCTGTCTATCAGGTGGGATTACTGGTTCAGAGTACACACCTGTCTGATCTTTATATTGCTAAAAGGGAAAAATCACAATTTCAAATCCTCCTATCACTGCAAATGTTTTCCCTGTGGTCCCTGTACTCAGGACTTGGATCTGCAACATTCAGGACTTGAGTCTGCAACATTCACTGCTGTAATAATCCCTAAAACTGCTATCATAATATACTTTTAAATTCTGACCCTCTGCAAGACGTGCTTTGGAATGCTGATGTTCATCATTTTACCAAGGTATTCCTTATACCTAAGGAATATAATTATAATTTTCAACCCAGCTGAGCCACCTCTAAATTGTATTATTGGCTAAATCATGATCACTGGTAGGGATGGACTGAGGTCCATACTAAGACATTTCAGGATGCTTTGCTCAAGACTTTCTTTAGTGTGGTCCTGTGAACTGAACTGCCTTTAGTGGTTTGGGTGCTGAAAAATGAGCTTCAACCCAATTAACTAGCAAGGCATTCAAAAGCCTAATCACTTAGAGTCCACAACCACAGAATCATAGAATAATAGAATTTTAGGGATTGGAATGGACCCTATAGATCATCTAGTAATTACCAATGGCACAGGTGTCTGTCTCATTCTTTACAATAGCAGCTCTATATGCACTTATCTATATCACACACAAAGCTACTGAAGACTTATGAATACTTAAGAAATTATCTGGGATCTTCAAGATGTTTTTCACAGAGACTGCAAGGACAGAACAAGCCTAGCTTGAAAGGAACATAAAGAAACAGGGAAGATCCACTTTTTTTTTTCTATGGAAATTAAAAGCTGCAGTGCGGGAGAAAAGGGAAGCAATAACTCATAGGGAAATTAAGTTCATAGGAGAAACAATATAAAAGCTATTATTTTAAGCCCAGCAAGGCATGTATGAGAATGTATTAAGAGTGGAATGATGTTTTTAAACTTTATTTTCTGTTGACAAAAAAAAATGGTGGTCAGTAGATCAAGAGTTCCCTAGATGAAATAATGTATTAAAATAATATTTCATACAACTATGTTCTGCCTTGTGGACTGATTACCAACATCACATTTTGAATATCTCATATCTCCACAGAGAAGGCCTAATTGGATATATCAGTCATTTGGTACATTCTTCTTCTTTTTATTCTAACTTTTCAGCTGACAGGTTTATGTGAACAAATTCAGAGAAGAGTTAAAATCAATACTGAGAATGAGTGAGAACAGAAGGTAATGTATTTATACTAAGAAAGAGAGAGACATATATTGATAATAATAAGACCCATGCAGGCAGTGCCAGATCCAGAATGTTTCCTTCCTGTCAGCACTGTCTGTCTCTCATACTGCCTTGAAAGAGTCCTAAAGTGCTTACAGATTTTCTAAGATCAGCTGCAGAGTCAGCCTCAGTCCCTACCATTCAGTAACCTCAATCTGTTAGTTTGATTCAAGCCAAATCAGTCTCTCAGATGTAATTATTCAGGCAGAATGGCTAGTAAGAAATTTAACAGTGTGTACCACCAGTTAGCACACAGGACCATGAAGCCTGGGCTAGGAATGCAACCAGAGAGAAACCAGCAATCACTTATTTCCAACTATTTAATAACTGAAGTAAATGGTGTGTAGAAAAGGATTATCTAATAAAAGGAATAAACTTCCAGTTAAGGAAAACGTCTGTATTCCAGACTTAAATGTGTACTTGACTTAAACTAAAGTAAAAGCTGATGTGCTCCACAGTCTTTCATGCTTTCTCAATGCCAGACAACTCATCATTGCACTTGAAGAGCAGCAATCCTTCTGCTCTCCTAACATGTCTCTGCCTTCTAAAGAAGCTCATCTCACAGTGTAAGAAGAAATAATACTCATTTCCAGCCTTTTTTCTAAACACTTTTTTATTCATCAGGTTGGTGTTAGAGCACTTTGGTGGAATGGAAATCACCAGCGAATTAACTTTCTGGTGACTTGAGGCATCTACATCTTCCTAAACATTCTTTTGTCTAGCAGTTGAAAAATGTCAACATCCCAATTAATATTTAGTTTATAAATTGAATTTTAAGGTAGAGGTACAAGAATGATATAAGAGACCTATGCAAATAATCAAGTTGTGCAGACCTAAAAATATGTTTAATGAAACCTGCTATTCTAAGCTTTAATACATCAGAACTTTGACATTCAGGTACATTATGTGCAAGCTTCCCAAGGGACTTGCATAGCAGCTTGAAAGAACTCAGGCAACATTTTGTATGAAGCATAAATGAGTCAGCAGTAATGACAATGAAATAAATCATAATTATATTAGACACTACTATGGAAGTCACTGGGGATTATAAACTACTATGGTGAACCCAAATGGCAGATTAAATCAAATCATAACAGTTATCATCAGGCCTGTCACACAGGTCAATTCTTTGCTTTGCTGCTGGCAGTGAACCACAGTTTCACCCACAGTCCTTAGATTTTCTATTAAGGTTGGCATTCGACTTATTTCTGTAGAATGCTTTCATGTAAAGTGAGTAACTTCTCTTTTGAGGTCTTCCAGCCATAAAAACTTTGCTGATTCAATGAGGTATTACTGATATATGAAGCACCCCAGAGGCTTTGATCCCCTCATAATCAATACTTTATCCACACCTCAAACAGTAGAAGTCTATTGGTCTTCCAGGAAGACTGAAAAGCCTTAAACCACCTCAGCCTTGCGCTGTATTTACATGGACTGAGAAAAGCACATATAAACACAGAAAAGCATCTCAGCCTATGATTAAAATCTTGTTCAAAATGAAAACAACTATCTTTCTACATGACATTTACAGTGTGATCTGTTACAGGATAAACTATTTTGGTTTAGGGTGTTTATTTTCTAATCAGTTGAGAGATGTCCCTTTTAGTATCTGATAGTAGAACCCACCCTGCCTGTGCAAAACTAAAATGAGGACACATTGATCAGGTTCTCTGCTTGCCTGAAACACGATTTTCAAGCCATGAAGTCTTAGCAGAGCCTTAGCAGATTCATGCCAGCATTGTTACTATTGACAGTGAAGTGGATTAAGTTTTCCTGGCAACAGACCATCGAGGATATTTTGCTTTCCCCATTAATCAGCTACTCCTCCTTTCACTGGGAAGCTCTCCCAAATCTGCAGGGTGATTTGGCACTCACCTCCCTTCTGCTAAGGGAGTTAAGAGCACAGGTCCAATCCCCCTCTTAAAAGCTGCTGGAGGGCTTACACGGGCTCTGGAGTGATCCTAAGCCCATGACTGAATTTCATTAAAGGCTGTTGACAACCACCAGGTTCCAATTTGTAACAGATTGGGAAGAAAATGCTTTTCATTCTGAAAATATGTACTAAACCTTCATACAAATAAAATCAAGCACATATACACCCAAAATAGTTTTCTCTGATTGTTTTTTTTGTAGATATATTGATTTAAGATATTATACTGTTTTTAGATATGTATTTCATAATATTGTAAAAAACACATTGAGCTATATAAAATAATTATTATAGCCTTTTCAGTTTCAAATGTGCAAAAGGTACTTAAGCTCTGAACTCTCCAGTGAAGATATTTAAGTATCTAAGTGACCCTTTAATCTAGCTATTTTTCATGAAACAGAACTCACAGAACAGAACTTTTCATCATTGAGTAATTGTTCATCTTTTCAGAACTCTTAGCTAAAGACTAATTTGAATTGCTTAGATACATACTACAGGACAAGTCCCTAAGCTGGAGTTTGTGCCTTATTATCAGGGGAATGCTGAGAAATTATGTGTACTAAGCTTTCATCACTGGATAAACAGAAAATTTCAAAGATGCTAATCTGTCTGCTTTAACTCATAAATAGGATTTTTCTGTGCATACAAAGCAGAATGACAGAACCCAGACTCACAGGTTAACCAGTGTGTCAACAAAGCAATGTCTTGATTCCCCCACATATACAAGATGTACCTTTACAACCATAAACATATTAGGTGTAATAGAGCCACAGAGATAGTGTTTCAAAAAATTATTTACAAGAAAACCCATATGGACCAAACCAGAGGCTGCTTTCTAAAGACATAGTGAGATTTTTCTAGATGGCTACTATTTGACTATTTCACAGACAAATAAAAGAAGTAAAATGCTCACAAGCCTGAGTTAGGATCAGTGTGCAGTGTTTATCACACTGAATGAAATAAAAAAAGAATCTTTCCTTGAAATGCCTGATTTAAAATAATATAACTATAATAATTCTTTTTGGTATTCTGAACCATATTGTGTGCAGACTATAGCCACTGCATTTGATGAGAGAAACAAAAGCCTGACGTTCAGCAGCTATGTAGCCTATGAGAGCCAGTGGAATCTGAATGAAGCTAAACAAATTGATTTAAAATACTTCCCTTCTTCTGCTAAGGGGTCACCCAGCAGATCAAGATCCTTAGCAGAGGTGTAATACTGATTTGGAATCAGACTTTCAGTTTTTACTGCCTCAACAGATGAAGATTTTTGTCTTCAACTGAGTATTTGGAATGGCATGGTTGAGTATCTCAAATGTTGAGTATGTTTTTTTGAGTTCATTAGTTCTTTTGCTGTCTCCTCCAGTCCCCTTCTTCCTTCTCCTCTTTCTTCCTTTCCACTTCTCTCTCAAATTACAATTAAAAGGAGCAGCAAAAAATGTTCAGTTTTCGGTTTGGCTTATTATGTCTTCTTCAACCTTAAAGCCAGCTCATTTACGCTCGTAACATTATGAATTCAATTTCTGTCACAGTGCTTAATACACACACGTTACCTCTCTTAACATCTTGCTTAAAATTGCATTCTGCAAAAGGTACCTTTTAGACTCCAGATATTCTCTTCATCATGCCCTTTTCCGTACTGCACTGATACCTGTTCTCACAAGTAACTGTTTAAAGGGATTTTCATTAACAATTCCTGATTCACCACTGCACACATCTAATCATAATGGAAGAATGTTATAATTTATGGAAAAACTAAGCATAGAATAAAGGTAAAATGTCAAAGATGACAATATATATCTTTTGTGTAGAGTTATTATTCCACAGTTAGACAGGGAGCTCCGGAGGAAAACAGTGTTTATTTGCATTCTAATAGAAAGAGAATCATTTTTTTAAACCTGCCACTATTTCATTGTAAAGGAAGACATGCCTGAATAGACTCTTTTCAGCATGTCTCAGTTTCCTGTTAAATTGCCATATCCATTTAATTTTCTCAACTGAAACTCCAAGCAGGATAACAACACATATCATGGGGTTCACACATGGGGTTGTTGAGCAGCAAAGACAACAGCAGTGTGGCAATACAGTTCCATTGCACCACCCAGACAGATTTTGGCAGGCAAGATAGACTCTTATTCTTCTAAATGGTCAGACCCCAGTGAGCTGTGATCAGGCTGACTACAGCACATCGCTCCTCTTTTAAAAGGAGGGGAAGAGAGAGGCAGGGAATGTTGATTTCATCCTTCTGACTGGCATTTCTGAACTTAAAAGGAATTCTGTTAAATATTTTATTTTTTAAACAGGCTGAGTAAAGAATATTCAAATGCAAAAGTATGTCAACTCTGTAGGCAAGGTACTGTCTATATATAGTAACAGTACCGGAGAGTTTGAAATTATATTCATTCCTGTGAGCAAAAAGCTGGAATACTGGAATTTAGTATTAGTCTTGGTATCTTCCTATCAGTGAGAGTCTAAGGATATTTTTTCATGTTACTTTTTTTTCTTTGTAAAACCAATGTAGATATTACTATATATTACTATATTGTTATATATAGATATCTACCTAATAGATAGATCTTTTGTAGATTTCCTCCCCCCTCAGGAATCATGTTAATGATAAATGAATAATGATATTATGCTTCTTTGTAAGACCAAAAGGAGGCATTGCATTCTGTTGCTTTGATTCTTCAGGTGTAATTGCAACATGCTATGACTAGATACTGATCTACTCTGTGTAGTGTGCTGTTTTTCCTGCTGTTTTTCCTCATGCCAATAGGTAAGGCAATCTTACAATAAGAAGCTGCATCTAAGTAGGAATAGAATATTTTTATATGTATAGAAATATATATTTTATTTTTTTTTTTGCCAGTGCAAATATTGCAGCATGGCAGAGTGCAAATACAAGGAAAATTCAGAGAACAATTCAGAGACATGTTTTGATATCTGTCCCTTGCCCACAGTGCAGCAAGCTGAATAATCATCAGGTCTTCACTCACAGGATGTTACTAACCTAAAGGGACAACCCAGTGATGTGTGCAGAAACAAAATATACTGAGGACATTTCACAATTTAATAATCCACCGTTTAACTATCAGAAGTCATTTGTGACCTCCAGCATGATGATAGTAATACATAGTTAAGTTCAGGTGCTGGCTGAAACTAATACAATTTTCTCATTAAAGTTTTAAATTTAAAAAATCCTTTCAGAGGTTTCCCAGAGGTTGCAATATAAAACATGTGATTACCTCACCACTGAAAAATTATCCCCTAATTCTTATTAATTTTGATTATTCAGGGTACTCTTAGTCTTGAACTAGGATCATACTATGTTACACACTGAGGTAAAGAGACCAGCAAGACAGTCACTGCCCTTTCTTAAATCTAAATGTAAGAGATAAAAATTAATGTAGACAGGCAGGGATACCACGGTAAACAATGAGGTAGTATTGGTCAGGACATTAGGGAGGTGATCTCAGTATAACATCCTTAATTGTCATACTTTTGAAAATATCTTTAGGCATATTTGGCAAGAGCATTTTTAGGGTTAGTGGCTAACCTGAAAAAGGTCAAGAGTGAAAACTGCAGAGACCAATAAATATACAGACTTGCAGAACTTAGGAGCTAATGACTGAGTATATTGCTTGGTGTTCTGTAGAAGTCAGTAGGGCAATTCTGTATTCAAACTGTATGATTGGCCACCAAAATCTCATGACATTACCTCCTTTTAATTAGAGGTTTCTAATCAGAAGCCATGATGATCCCAAAACGATTTCTGATTTTTTTAATAAGAATTGTAAGTAGGTAGAATAGCAGATCTAGTGAATGTAATTAGTTCCCTTTTTTTAAATCAAAATGGTATTTTAGTGAGGTATATAGACATCAGGCTTTTCCAGCATGAACAAACTAAAGAAAGTATAAGCTCACTAGAAACTAGTTCTATTGACATTGTGTAGCACACAGTATTCTACCTTCTCTTGCCACATTCATGAAAAGTAATTGCATTTTCATATACATTCACGATTCTTTTCACCACATTTGAATTCCATTTATTCTGCCTACATGCCATACCTTTCCAAAAAATAGTACATTCACAGAGCACTTTATGGAGTAAGAATATTGGGGCCCTTCTGTAGCTGAACAGGTCTGCCTATACAGCATTTACAATTTGTCCAATGTTATCTTATCCTCACTGATTCAACTCTTTCATCCATTTTATCCTCTATGTAAAATTATCATCACAGAAGAAAAAATAGATTTTGCACATAGTGGTTTTTCAAAGAAGAGACAGCAAGTTTTTGGAGTACTGTTCATCACGGTCTTCCTGGAACTTTAACTGATGTAAGTGCTAATGGAATCAGAAGTCTAAATAAGAGCTTTTGAATTTGCCTAGGAAGACTTAATGGACAATAAATCACACAGAGACAAAAAAAGTTCACGAACATAAGAGGAAATATACATACAGCAAGGAGAGGAAACATTCACTCATACGAAGAAACAGAAAACTGATTTTTCATGTCACTTTATATACCTAATATACACTCAGAAGCATTAAAAATAGAGTTTAATATGTAAAAACCACATTGAAATAATTGAGGGTATCCAAGCACATTCAGATCTGAAATCTTTTCTTACCTAGAATCATAGAATAGCTTGGGTTGGAAGGGAGATTAAAGATGATTTAGTTCCTACACCTGACCCCTTCCACTAGACCCAGTGGGCTTGAAGCCCCCTCCAACTTACCTGATTCAAAAAACTGAGAAACAGGCTCTTGGTATGCTAGGAACTTGAATCATCACTCATCAAGTTAAAGTCCACCTTTTCCTCAACTTCCTCATGGCTCTCCATTTCTTCCCCACCCTGAGACATCACACCCATGCAGGGTATGGTCATAGCAGGATACATTATGACAAGAAAAGAGTGCAAAGAGTACAGTGCACAGGTAAGTGGTGTGAATGAATGGGGATAAAGACACCATTTCGATTCAATCCATGCCTAATTAAGTCTGAAGGACTGTGCAGAGAACTAGACTGTGTCAGTTTATAGAAGCTGATTGGTACTTGTATTGATTTCTAAGGCTCTGACTCAACACACAAGCAGATGCTGGAGTTTTAGCTCAAATAATGTATTCAAGAATATCTACTGCTGCAGCAGGGACTTTTTCCTTAAGCCTGCTCCCCAGCATTCCACTGAAGCTCTACATAGATCTGTGCTTTGCTGGTGTGCATGAAAAAGCTGATATCATGACTGATCAATTTTGGTGAATGGAAATATTAGCTTAATGATAGTTGTCCATTACATATTTTCACTATGTAGCTGGACCAAGTTTTTAAAGGGCATACATTCCCACTGATTTTAGTGTAGAAATGCAGTTAAGCTTTAGTATATCTGAGATTCTATGAGATATGAGTGAATTAATTACAATATCCTTTTATATTCTCTCTTTTTAAGGGCAATTACAGGTATAGCAAGCTACTGTCCGGGTCTCTGTGTATCTGTAATATCAGATGTACTTTGAGGATAGATAATTTTCATTAATATTACATTTAGCTATTTTCATTATCGGTGTAATATAGCAAATATCAAGGAAGGATACACAGAGGAAATGCACAGGGATAAAAAATTTGTTCCTTTCATACAAATGCACAGTATCAGGGCTCAGGTCTTGTAGCTGAATACATTATCATGTATTACACTGCTCACAATCCTGGTTTATGGCAAACACAACATAATTCAGGCCTCTTTCATCACAGATTCTTGTATTTATTGTGTTTTAAGATATGTGCACACAGTCCTACTAAGTTCATTAGACTAGTTCTTTTGCTTGTAATGATGAGTAAGAGATCCTGGCACTGGAAGGACTATTTTTGCAGTAGCCTAGGAAGAAATCCTGCCTATGAAAGATGCCAATTTTCCTCTTCCCCACTACTGTGACCAAATTACAGTAAACATTTTTAGAAGGCAGTATTCTCCTTTGAGGTCTCACTAATGCAGATTTTGTGTATTTAGAATTAGCCCATATTCAAAATTACTTACAGAATGCTATGCAAGTCAATGAAAGGAGCTAACATGACTCATCAACAAGTTTATAGATTAGTCATGATAGCCACCTGCAATACTGGAGGTTAGATAAAAACTTCAGTTTGAAAACATCAGATCTTTAGTAAAATCACTGTGCAGAATTCTTCAAGAAACATTTGCATCACTCTCTATATTAACCACTTTCAAAAACAGAAAAGATCACAGACCAGGGGAACAACAAGGACAGAAGGTGAAAGGAATAAAGGGAAAAGATAGAAAGTGGAAGGGGATGATTTTAATCACATCATACAGAGAATGAGAATCTCATCTGGAAAAAAATGTATCAGTAGAAATTGCCAGTGATTTTATTTCTTACTTAAACAGAAAACCCAAGCCTTTTCAGATTCTATTGCCAATCAGCCTTTAAGAGGCTTAAGACTCCTAAACAGAATTTCTTCAGAGGGAGTTCCAAAGGATTTTGAAATGTCAGTTGAAATTTTCTAGGACTGAAAAAACAAGACTCCAAAAAGTCCCTGATCAGCACTTGTAAATTCAAATATTTATTTTGTTTTTAAAACACCAAATGCATTAAATCTGAGACAGAATAACCGAGCAGCATTTTCCATGAAGCTGCTTTATTTTTAAGCATACTATGGAGGGCTTAAGGGAAGAAAGTGTTATCAGCATTGGAAGATTAAGTGCTAAGTGTTGTTCACTAGGGGAATGGACTTGATTTTCCCCCTCTCCACCCTCCTGCAATTCAAGATTTATTTAAAGTGATCAGACTGAGATTGAAGTGAGCAGAAGACAGGACAACTGTGTTCATGCACATCTGGTCCCACATTTCAGGGACTCACAAGAAAGTCTCACTCACAGTAAAATGTAATTCATTAAATATGCTGTCATACATGCTGCCTTTATGACCAATCTTTATTCCACAGTGTTTATACCTTTGAATACTACGCAAAATTTATGCAAGCAGGATGCAAAAAAAATAAATCCATAAATCCATCTCTGCAGCTGTTTGGCTACTTTCTATAGCTAGTCACAGAAGAGCTAAAAACTAATTATGAGCAATAAGTTGTTATTTCTTATTTCTGACCAGTATTTCATTTCCCCATTAACCTTCTGCAAGAGAGCATAACTCTTGGTGGGACCCAATAGGGCAGCTCATATACATCTCTGTCATCAACTTTGGGTACAATCCCCAAGTGAAAGCAATTGTCTCATACAGTGTCATCCAGCAAAGCTCCATTTTATCATATGCTAGGGTCCTGTTTGCATTGAGTTCTCTTTTCAAGATCTCTTCCAGAACCTCATTTATGTCTTGATTAGGAGTCCTCTTGATTTGAGCCTAAATGTTAAACTTTTTAAGCCTGGGACAAATCTGGTACATTAGTTCGGTGCTGGGAGGAAGAACTGTTGAACTCCTTGGATGTTTTGATAGAAAGTTAGAAAGTCTTTACACCCCTTTTATGTCTCTCTTCCTATGTTAAGAAATGGAGAGAGGTAGATGTTCTCTCTCTTCACAAGACATCTGTCATCTGTTCTGTTACCATCCTAACTGTCCTTCTTCCCTGTCTCAAATACAAGAAAATAGCTCTTCTGTGAGAAGAGATGGTCAGAAGCGCAGGCACAATGTCCCTAAATTCCAGCTACCATACACAAGATTCAATACTTTTGTACCTCTGAGGATGAAATGTACACACTTTAGGGTGACATTTGAAGGAATACTTTTTGCAGAAGCCCTGAGAAATCGGTAAAGCAAAATGTAGACCTTAGTCTCTAGAAGTTCATAGACAGATTTAGGATAGTTTCTTGTCTTCATCCCTCAGGATTAAGAGTAATATGCAGAATGCCTAGTTAGACACACTTTGATCACTGGTATTTCAGGAAAGAGCAATTGCAGAAATCACTACTGAGTCCAGTTACAGATTTAAAGAGAAACATCTAGTGACAGTATTGTTGATCTCTGTGAAATGAAAAACTAAAAACTAATTTTTGAATAAATAAATAAATAACAGATGCTCAAATGGGTGAATATATTATGCAGATGAGCTGAAAAGATTTTTCAGTAGAGCATATTTATTAATTCAAGACTAAACATGCTTTGATGACTGCATTGACTTGCTCACATTCTAATTTCACAAGCTACCAATCACCTAGATATAGATTGAATTCAAACTCCTTTTCTAAATTAAGGTAAAAACTAAGCATCATAGTCCTGCCAAGCAGAGATAAAACTAATTTGTGACAGATGAAACAGCAGGGTCATTAAAAAATCCAAAACTGTGGCAAAGCTAAAGAACATGGAGCAATTAGTTTAATTTCTGCCTCATGAGCTAACATTGCCATCTTCATTGTCTCATGTCTGCATCCATGCCATGTACTCACAGCCAACATAATCTGTCATCAATAGAAATTTAAGTGCTAATCGTATTAAAAAGAATCCCACACCTTGCTCACACGCCACTGTAACTAAGGATGCACATTTTATATGCAAGAAAATCCCCACTACCATCTCTTTTGACCCACTTCCATAACTGAAGAAATGCCTTTTCCTTCCATTTCTTTTAGACACTTCATATTATGGTGGGAAAGAATACATGTAGTCATGTGTGAGTGCTAATTCAAAGGAATACTCTAATTAAAATTTACTGCTGAAGAATTTTTACTGTGGTTAGCAAATGAAATTACTGGGGGGGGGAAGTTATTTCTACGTTTTAGTTACTTTGGAGAATCTGAACTCATGGGCCACTTCTGCTTTGTAAACTCTGTGTATTAGCATAGACCTGTCACTGGCTTTACACTTTCAGCCACTGAAAGAGGAACCCTTTTGTGTACAAAAATAAACCCTTTATGTAGGACTAAAGAAAATTATGTTCTGTTTTTCACTCACTGCAAATTTTCCTTTTTGACTTTTTCTCCTAGGTTGATAAAACACTACAAAATAAACCTGAAGTTTTGAAAAATTCTTTAAATTAGAAAAACAAAGATTCATTCTGGATATTACCTTTTTAATATTTGGAGGTGTCTGAAATTAAATGAGGTTGTAATGTGCCTTTAGGATTTGAGTAAACAGACATAGTAAACAGGCATAGTGTTTAACTCAACATGCTTTTCTAAACCCATGCCTACATTTAATGATTCCAGATCTTAAGCTCTGATGAAGCAAGATCATTCCAGATTCTCAAGTTTGAGGTTATATTCTGCATCCTCCCAATTTCAATTTCACATAAACAGATGTTAGCAGTGGGTTTTTTATGGAAGAAAATTACTTACAGATGGTTGGAGAGTTAAAAGTAGCTATATAATATTAAAATGTTGAAAAAACCCAAACATAACATCAAAAATAATGATCTTCAAAATCTGACTGAAGAGACTAAAGGCCATATTTTCTAATACTACTCCTATTCTCCTGTTCCACAAGCAAAATATGCATCACCAGCCTCTTCACCCCACCATCAAGTAAAGCTAGCTCAAAAATGAAGGGACATCATGAGGGACATGGTCTATCTGGACTTCAGCAAGGCAGCTGACACTGTCTCCCACAGCATACTTCTAGAAAAACTGGCTGCTTGTGCTTGGATGGGTGGACTCTCTGATGGCTAAGAATCTGGCTGAATGGCTTATTGAATAGTTGTCAGTATTCTCTTAATATATAAATCAAGAAGGATACTTAGAATGTAGTTCAGCCTTTCTATTGAGAAGCATAATTTTTAATTCCATCACTATGACTGTGCTCTCTGGAGTATTTTGGTGATGTCAGTTCATGGCACTGTGACTTCTCTTGCAGTAATAAACCACTGCTCTGGGATGTTTCCTCCAGAGCTTTGTCCTTTCTCTTGTGAAGCTTTCCCCTTGAAGATTTCTTTCACAAGAAAACTACAGCACACTAATTATATGTGCCAGGTAAGTTGTAAAATTATCCTAAATTCCCTGTTGGACCTGAGATATGAGAAATGTGAAGACTTTGTTCCTAAGCAGCCTACTGCACACAGTGAACCCAGAGAGGAAGGACAGATGCAAGTAGTTTTCTGTCTTTTCTGACAATCAGAGGTAACAGGAGTGCTTTGAAGCAATACTTTTCTGAATTCATCTGGCCTGTGCTGAGTTTTGTGTTGATGTCCATTTCCTGCAGGCCTTTAGCAGTCAAGATTCCTGAGCTGGATGCCTATTGCTGTTGTTACTGAGAAGGGATTCAGGTCACTACATATGCCATCTAGGTTGTCTTCTCTACTTTAGGCAATTTTATATTCTTTAGACAGAAAAAAAAAAGCAGCTTTTCCACAGCACTATTCAAAATAATACCCTACCTGAGATGTTCTCTTTCAAGAGCTTGTTTTGTTTTATAATGGACATAAAACCTAGCAGCTACAGTAGATGGTGTGGGCATCCTGCTATATCTCTAGCAAACATCTTATTTTGCAATATTTCTGGAGTGATAGTGAATTAATGGGATTTAAAACCACAAGATTAGCTCTCAGATACAGTGCCATAAGTAGATTCAGCTTATGAAAAAGTGTAAGCATTCGCCAGCTGTGGGAAGGCCTTGAGTTAAAGTAATCCAGAGAACAGAAAATGTTAATTGCATCTACAAATGGAATCACATCAGAAACAAAGTGATTAAGTTCTTAACACTGAAAAATCCAGTGACTTTAAAGATAAGCCTTGAAAGACTGGTTTAATCAAATGTCACATTGTTGCTGGCAATGAAGGTTGTTGTCAAAATGCCTTACAAAGATTCATCTGTGAGGAAAAAAAGTTATAGAAGATCAATGAAATCAATTGTTAAAAGAGGGCATTGTGTCAACTGCTGATTGTTCATGGGCATCTCCACTCTTATAGTACTTAAAAGAGGGCATTGTGTCAACTGCTGGTTGTTCATGGGCATCTTCACTCTTATTTGCTCTGGTGAAGTGTTATATGGACAATGGTAATTCAGTAAGAATTTGTCACTCAATGAGAATCTGCTGTCTGAGGTTTATAACTCCTTAGGTTTTTGAAGTCCATTAACACCTAAGATATATGTAAGTTTAACAGTCCTGCAGGTGTTCCTGATGGTAAGTTGAAAATCACCAGAGGGAGGATGCTGTATCATTTTCAAGTCTTGTCTTTTAATTCACCTGCAATGTTGCATAGATTAGGGAGTCATATTATGGCAGCTTTAATTTTCAAAATGTATGTTTCTATTTAGATGATTTAACAGAAGCATTTTCTGTTTTCCAAAAGCATCCACAACAAGAGCTTATGCAAGACAGACGCATTTAATAGAATATGAAAAGCAGGGATTACTCATATATTAGAGAACTGTCAATTATATTTCTGTTTGGAAAAGTAGGTAAGGATTAATAGCAGATTTTTGCAAATGCTGGAGTGGGATTGAAAACACAATCTGATAAAAGAAATTAGGTCGTTCTGAGGAAGCATCAAGTATGACTGAAACTATATGCCTGACTGTTCTGTTAAAGCTTCCCCTTCAATCAGCTCACAAGATGTGCCTTTTGAACAGACTCAGATATGCTAATAAGCATTTCAGCTTAAAAGTGTTTGTCAGCAGTTTTAAAATATTCACAATTCAATGCACTGAAATTGCTTTCCTAAGATTTAGCAGCATGCTTGGGAGCATCTGGCACAAAACTTTTCCACAAAGTATCACACAGTGCAGCAGCTTATTCCCTATTTCAGGTGATAAAGCAATACAATAAGTAGTATGAGGTGATGTGACTTCACATCCATTTCTATTGTTAAACACTTCTTATAGAAACAGTTACTCTGGTATTCAGCAACAGAAAGTATCCTCAAATGAATGGCCCAGATCCCCAGCTGCTGTAAATTTGCAGTTCCACTGACTGCAAATTCATTTGAAATCCAGCATAGTTAATAGAATCCTAAAGATGTGATACAGTAAGGAAGTCTACACAGTTAAACATATTCAGAACTGTATTTTTAAGTTTGCCCCATAGTATTGTCTCTCACAATATCCAACCTCACATTTATAACTTTCAACAGGGTACTAAAGAAATACCTCAGTTTTCAAAAAGTTTTGGAATTGCTTGAAAATGAAACTATTATTTACCCTTCTCTGCACAGAGGTTCAGATTAAAACCTGGAATGTAATTTTCTTGTCAAAGTTTATGTTTGGTCATTTCCAATTTCAAGGAAAGACTATAAGTCCTATAAGTAGAGTAAAACTATTTATAGATAAAATTAGGATAAA
>NW_008667554.1:63540-76228 GCF_000695815.1 Acanthisitta chloris | reverse complement strand
AGGATTCTTTAGAGTGAGTCACTTCACATTTATTTGTGAATGGGGTTATGATGTTAAGAGCTGTAAAGTGATTTATTTGTTATTTCTCAATAGAGCATAGATACTATAAGGTGAACTGGTTGAATGGCACCAAATGCTGAAGCAGAAATAATGTGTTCTTTAATAACCAAATGTAGTGGAGTAAGTAAAGACTAGATGTCCTCTATTGGGCTGAAACCTTGGAAAGGAAAGATTTTGTATTTGAGCAGAAAAGTTTCTGACTTTCATGCATGCTAAGACAACAGCAAACACAAATGAACTGCCCTTTTTTCCCAGCTCTGAAATCTGAAGATGACAATTTAAAATGTCAGCATTTTTAGCTACTCTTCTGCACAAAGTTCTAGAGATTCAGGGATATTAAAGCCAATAGGCATTAATGGGCTAACATAATCTCACCTCATAATATGTGTCACTGAATTCCACCCATCCTTTCCTGCAACAAATTAGTCACCCAAGGCAAGCTGCTGCCTGTACCTTTAGAAAGATGTTGAATCTTGATCTGAAAATTTTCCATGATGAACAAACCATCATATTCCAGAATAAGATATTCTTGTCATTAATGAAAAAGAAGGTCACTTGTGTTTCCATGAATTTTCCTGCCTTTATCCTTTAATTAGTAGCTTGTTTTCTGTCAGATTTAAATTACCTCTTGTATAAAGCCTTTTTCACCACCCAGGAAGCTTCTGGATGTGTGTGCACCACACAGCAGTGCTTGGTGCAAATATTCCCAAGTTAATGGACATTCAGCAAATCCACATAGTTCAGCCTCTCAATATAGCCTGTAAAATTCAGATCTAAAGCCATGTGAGCCAAGCATAAAGTCCAGAAGCATTCTCCTGCTTTACACGTACTTTATGAGCCTTTGGATCTGTCAAGTCACCCTGCAGCTACAGACTTCCAGTGAAAAAAAGAGCCATTGCTCTCAGTTACTACATACATTTTCTCTGTTCTTCTTGAAGTTGCTGCAAGACTGGGAAATTAAAAATAAAGATGATTTGTATCCCATAATCTTGGACATATTGTTGTAATCTCAGCATTCCTCTCTGCTCCTTTCATGAAAAGCTGCAGTAATAACACCATCACCGTCTATCCCTGCTCTGAATCCAAGGTTTCTTTCAATAGACCCAGAGATATCCACTCCTGGCTATATTGCCCTAATCCTTCCACTGAGCAGTTCAAAAACCTTGATACTTTGAGTCAGTTCCCCAGGTTTAGCTCTACACCTCTAAGTAGTTTCTTGCATACCCTGGAATTGAGCTTCCAGAATTGAGCCTATTTCTAATTAAGGAATTACAGAGTAGGAGGTTTCAGAGTAGCAGTTAGATATGCCAGAATGCTTAGTTCTCTAACACATTAATTCATTATTCTACTTCCTGGTTTCAGATGAAAATAACTGAAAATCAAAGCAACCTCTCTCTCTCCAGTCTCATTCCTATACACACATACTCTTACCAGCCTTTCCCACTCCAGCAGACTTATTCCTGCCAATGATAATTTGCTTTTTTTTTTATGTGTTTTTTTTTTTCATTGATCAGTTCTGCAAAGTGATGCAGTTTTTGCCTCCATTTTTTGAAAAATGTGGGGGGGACTTTCTGTCCAGAATCCTGTCTTATCCTGAGTGTCCTTCCTCCATCAATGCTGGTTTGTTCTGTTTGTAGCTGCTGCTTTCTCTCAGACTTCTCTCCTCCCTGCTGTGAGTCTCACTTGACTGACTTGCTGCATTTCATATGCACAAAGACTCATCAAAGAAAAGGTCTTCTAAACTAAACTGACTCCACAGTATGAGAATGATTTGCTGTAATTGCAGGCAGTATTCAACCCATGCACGAATACATTAGCTTTCCCTTCCTTTTCCAAAATCTGCCTTCTAGAGATATTTTTCCTACTTTACATCACTGATAAGTACAAAAGAGATATATTTCTAGTCCCATTCTTGCTACAAATTAAGTCTACAAAGGTGAAAACAAGTTGGGTTTTGTTTCCAAACAGATGTGTTATGTTGGAATTCACCTATAAAGCTGAGCTAAATTATATTATGCCAACACCAAAAGCCTGTCATCCATAGTTTAACAGTAATGCATCTTGAACAGTCAGTTACTATAAAAAGGTAGTGCTGTGGATGAAGCTCAAGCCAGTGGAAAGGAAAATTAGCTCAGACAACAGCAGTTTTAATAAATCTCATATTCACTATGGTCTGGGTTTGCTTCTTTCAACAAATCCTTTTCTATAGTATCTAAATTACATTAAACCATGTGACAGGACTTCAGTGGAGCCAAAGCTTTGAGATGAGTTTCCTACATGCTATTTCTAAAGTGAGCACACCTAGGTCCCCCAAATCTGAATCTTAAAAGATGCACTTTACTTGAACTCTAATTATAAAAATCTAACATTTTAAAAAAGAAAAACTCTGATCTGCTGAGTATGAAAAAAAAAAAGAAAGCCACAACTAAATCCTCCTAGTCCTCTGTACTGCATAGATCAGTTTTTTTCTCAGTCCAACAACATATAATGGCTTTCTACAATACATTTCCCATTCTACAATACATTGTCCCATTCCTGGAAATATTCAAGGCCAGGCTGGATGGGGCTCTAAGCAACCTGATCTAGCTGAAGATGTCCCTGCTCATCGCAGGGAGTCAGACTAGGCAACCCCTAAAGGTGCTTTCAACCCTAACCATTCTATGATTTTCCTCTGGTACATGCAGAAAAAGGCTACTCTGCATCACAGCTTTGGCTGTGCTTCACTGTACCTCACTTTTCAGTAACCTTCCAGTCTGACTGTTACTGGAGCATCCTGCAGAGTGTGCCTTTTCCTCTGCCAGTTCCCTCTCCTTTCCTCCATATTCAGTTGCCCTTAAGGGACTTCACCTGACAAAGGAAAAGAGCCTTCTGCTCTTCTCCTAAATCACAGCCTTTTAAAGGAATGTATTCCACAATTAGATACAGCACATAGTGAATGAACAAGTTTAAACACAAACTGTAGCAAACTAGGTAAACATTTTGCCCTGGCAAAAGACCTGGAGGACACATCTGTTCTCAGTACTAACAGACTGTACTTGAGGCTTTTATAACACTACTCAGGGCAAGACAAGATTAATGCTCAGGCCTCAGCAACAAAAGGGCATAAAAATTGCCAAACTAGGTCAGTCCTGCTTCCAATAGTAGTTTGCTAATAGATGCTTTGGGAAAGAATATAATAGGAAGAGTAGGAATAGTGTGATCCAAGCATAACCTCACAGCTTCCAGCAAGGAGTGTTTAGGGATTTCATGAGCTGGACATTGCATCTGGCCATCATATTTAATACCTACCAAGGGAGCTGCCTTCCATGAGTTTGTCTAATCTGTCTGTGAATCCATTTTTAGTCCTGGCCTTCACAGCTTCTTGTGAAAACAAATGCAGTAATTTCATTGTGAATTACATGAAAGAGGTGTCTGTCTTCAACAAGCCCAACCATTTGTTTCCTGTTTCTTATAGGATGAAGTTATCAGCTCCTATTCACCTTCTCTAAACCATTTATGGGTTTATAATCCTCCACAACATACCTTTTCCAAGCTGGAGTTGTTCTATACTTTCCCCTTCTTAAGAAGCTTTTGTTCTTATTAAGGAATGTTATGAACAAGTATCCTTCCAGCTGCTGTGGACCAGGACTATTCCTGCTTGACCACTGGATCCCAGCCTTGTGTGCCTAAGGACCCAGGATTTCTGTCCAGGTTTGCAGGTTCAACCAGTAGTGAAGGTGAGCACATGCTCCAGACACATACACACAAGCCAAACTTCTTTACAACACAGTGGTCTAACTACTTTTTTCCTAATTTTCACAGTCTTTGTCCATCCCAGACAAGGTTTTAAATATATATACCTCTTCAGAACAAGGGTTAAATTTTCAGTTTACTACTCAGCTATGTCACCATGACACAGTAAAATGTAAGCAAATTTGACCAAGAGACACCATACTACTTTAGGTCAGGAAAAGACAAATGCTTTTATTACACAGTGTAAGTGTGCTGTGCTAGAATGCATTGTTTGGATTTTAAGTCAAAAGTTAACACTGCTCCAAAACATAGGGTTCCTCTATTTTTTTTTCCATTTGCCATTTTCAAGTTTTGAGATATGTGGATAACAGACAAAGAATGCCATTATTTATCCAGAAGATGATATATTTTAAAATAAAAATGTTATTAATGAGGTAAGCATGTGTCAGTTCCATAAATACTTCAACAGCCACAGAGGTTTAGAGTGTCAGGAACTGGCAGCCATTGAGTAGTCAAACTGACACCATTTGGAGAGATCAGAGAGCAAATTCCTGGAGCTTTCCGAAGAAAATATCTTTAAAATATGTTTCTCAGGTTGGATTATCTAAATCATAGAATCATAGAATTTAAGGGTTGGAATGGACCTTACAGGTGATCTAGTCCCAACCCCCTGCCATGGGCACAGACACCTCCTCACTAGATCAGGTTGCTCAAGGCTCATCCAGCCTGGCCTTGAACACCACCAGGGTTGGGGCAGCCACCACATCCCTAGGCAACCTGTTCCAATGTCTCACCACCCTCACAGTAAAAACCTTTTTCCTCACATCCAGCCTAGACTTTACCTTCTTCATTTTGAACCCATTTTCTCTTGTCCTATCATTGCAGTTCCTAACACGGAGTCCCTCTCCAGCTCCTTGTAGCCCCTTCAGATATTGTAATGTTGCCATGAGGTCTCCACGCAGTCTTCTCTTTTCCAGGCTGAACAGCCCCAACTTCCTCAGCCTGTCTTCATAGAGGAGATGTTCCAGTCCTCTTATCAAGTTTGTGGCCTCCTCTGGACTTGCTCCAACAGTTCCATGTCCTTCTTATGTTGAGGACACCAGAACTGCATGCAGTATTCCAGGTGGAGTCTTATGAGAGCAGAGTAGTGGGGAACTTTGAAGAACTCCAAATTCTTACCTTGTAGAAGATTAGATCTGTTGAGCCAGTAAAATTTTAATTAGGGAAACTAAATTAAAATGAGAAATCTAATTTCTCAGTATAATTCTAATGAGTTGTGCTTAAGAAAAATACATTCAAACCAGAAATCTTACAGACCGTGTTACTATGATGACAAGGGAAAAGGAGATTTGTTTAACCTAGCCCAGCAGAGGTTATAATGATATGCATTAGCAGAACAGAGGGATAACAAATGAGTATAAAGCGACTGTGACTAAATTTAGGGTGACGAAAAAAAAAAGAAAGTCTGTCACAAAGTACAGGCCTATGGCAGAAAACTGTAGAGTTAATTAGATCTATCACATGGTAGACTGCAATAGCAGGAACTTCTGAATTAATTTGCCTGCATCCAGAGACAATTCCTCCTCTTCTAAAGGTGATATCCACCTGGCACTCAAGAAGAACTCTTAAACCTGCAAATCTTCACTAAACTGGATTATGTGGATGAAGAGCTTTTTGTTCTTACATATTCAGAATTTTTCTGTGTTCGTGGGACTAGGAAATACATTCAACATAATTTTGAGGCAATTTTGTATCATTCCTGAATTGTCTTCAGAAGTTTTTTTTATGTTAGTGAGTTCATATAATCTTGAGATTGAGCCTTGGACAAAAGAAGCAGTCATGGGGCATCATGTAAAATTCATGGGAGGAAATAATTTAGTTAAGCCTAATTTTGTTTCTCTTTCAAAACCCTTAATACTGAGCTTTCTTTATGACTCTTCTGCTACTTGAATGTATGGCTTGCTACTATAAATATGACAACACTTCAAAAAATGTTCATTTATGGCTGACTGCTTTAGTGGCTTAGGGAAAGTCAAGAGGATTATTTTTGCAATATATTCCTCACTATTAAGCCTTCTGTCCTAGCCTGACAAGAACCAATAGTGTCCCAGAAGAACTCCAAACTGTAATTTGGGGTAGTCACTAATGCTGCTGTACTTGCGTTTATTAACCATCTTCACTACATAGCAATGTTGGCAAAGAATTTGGGTTTTGTTCTTGGCTGCAACTGTGACAATTGTTTCCAGTCTAGGGCATTAAGTTTTGACCTGTTAAACCAGAAGGATACCCCTGACATCTGTAAGGTTTCATTTAGTTCTATCCTAAAGGTTGTCCAGGTTAAGAGAAATCCAGAAAACAGAGATGTGTATTCTTTCCTCAGTTAAAATCTGTATGGTGCATTCAAAAGGCAGCAGAAACCCTTGCTTTGCACTCTGGTTTAAATCAAGGACTGTCAGGGGTCCTGGTTTCAGAGGTAGTCTGGGGTGCAGCTGTTTATTCATAAGGAATGAATGTACCACCTGTGGCCATCTCCTTCAGTCTTCAGGTATTATGGATAAAGACAGTGGCAACACAGAGGTTTGCTAGACATCATCCTTGTACCAACACACCATGGAGCTTGCTAAGGTATCACAACCCCATGAAAAGGTTGACCTACAAGAGTTATATCAGTTGTTTTCCTGTTTTAGAATCTCCCTGGGTTTTATGCCACTCACTGTTAAAGTGAGTTAACTCACTGTACAGAGAGTTAGTGCTTCTTATTAACTGTGCACTGATTGATATAAACTTTGCATAACCCAGAACAGGAAACAATTTATTTGTATACGTATTACAGTAGAAATATATGAAATAGTAAATGGAAGAGTAGCCATCTTATTCTTGGATGATTTTCATGGCTAAAGGCAAGATGAGATGTCATAACAAACAGTAAGTTAGGATTCAGGGATTCTCACTATCCTCTCTTTAGTGCATTTTAGAAGTGCATGTTGTTGCTGCCAAAAACTGCAGCATGTTCTTAAATTTCCAGCTCTATTGCTGCAACAAGTAGAGAATACAAGAGAAAATATCCTTAAAAATTGCCCATGACATGACACTATATTTCCCTCTCACCCTGAGTCAGCATGTGTAGGTCTGCTGCGAGCAGCCAGAATTTTTGGGGGGCCTTCATATCCATGCATGTGGCTGCTAATAACATTCTAACCTCTGATTTTCTAATTATTTCCCTCTACTTACATCGTTCACCAACTCACTGTTAAGACCCTGTTAACATAAGACATTAATAGATCCTTTTATTACCAATTATATTTCAGGTTTGCTTTTCATATAAATGCCCTACTGCTAAGTGTATGTCATCTCATTGATTCTACTCTGATGTATGAAACTCAGTAGTTAAACATAGCTAATAACTCACTCATGTAACATTACAGGTACATTTGGTACCTTTCTCTCCTCTGATTATAGACATATCAGCTCATTAAACACTAGTATAAGAACACTAGCTGAGCCCTTCCTTTTAGCAAACTACTAGTGTGAAACTAGAAGCTAAGCCCTTCTCTTTTAATGACTCAGTAGTACTGCCTTCATAATCAGGGCAGGCTGGGAAGAGATGTAAGGAGAGCACACCATGTTTCAGCCAGCATTTATAGCTACAGAGGTGGTGTTTTTTCATGTCTAATTTCAAGCATTTTTTAAAATGTCTCCACATGCCCTTTTCAGATTGTTTCTTTCATTAAAAATGTTGATGCTCACTCTCATAAAGGTTGCTGTACTTGTGTATATGAAGAGACTTATTCTTTACAGTTATTTAGAAACTGTATAGTACTACAGATACAATGAAAAACTAAAACAACTGGTAAACATATATATAAATAACATGACATATAAGAATGTTCAATGATACATCTTACAAGTCAGACTCTAATTTGGAATCATTAGAAGTCCACCATGAAAGCTCATTTGTTTCCACAGAGAATATGACAGCATTTCTTGTGGCTGCCTTGAAGAATAAAATCAGTCATTTTTTGCTCCCAGTCCAATTGCATACTAACTGCAAATTGTTTCATAGCTCTAACAGCTTTCCTCTCCTGAAGCTTGAAAGGTATAAAAAGGCTCAGAATTGAGCCTGCAGCCTCTGGAAGGTCCTCTACATGGGAAATTTAGCCCTCTAGCTACTGACACAGAAGTCCCTCCTTACTGGGTTTATCAGTGATCAGGAGGAAAAACAGATGCAGAACTAAACACAACGTGAAACACTTTTCCCTTAGAAATTCTTGTCCCTTAGATATTATAAGAGAATGCAGTGATAGGACAAGGGGAAAAGTCTTGAAGCTTAAGGAGAACAGGTTTAGATAAGATAATGGGAGGAAATTCTTTACTGTGAGGGCGGTGAGACACTGGAACTGATTGGCCACAGGAGTTTCGGATGTCCCATCCCTGGAAGTGTTCAAGGCCAGGCTGGATGGGGCTATGAGCAACCTGTTTTAATGAAAGGTGTCCCTGCCCATGGCAGATTGATTGGAACTAGATGATCTTTAAGGTCTCTTCCAACCCAAACAATTCTATGATTCTATGATATTCTCGGGTGGAATTTTTCATCCAAAACATGGATCATGTCACAGGGCCCCTCCTCTATCTTCACAATTACACAAGAAAACACTCACTACAGAGAGAGTTATTGTACATAGTCCTCCCTAGACATAGCAGACTCTCCATGAACCTCTGTCCTCCCATTTTACACTTGCTCATGATTCCTCTTTTCCTTTTCCTTCCCTTAAATCTGATTTTTATAGTGGTATGTTGGGGTAGAACTGCTTGATCTCATCACAGCTCATCAACCCCTTGTTTGCCAGTAGCATGTCTGTGTAAATGTTCACATGTCACCATTGAAAGGTATAAAAACCATTTCAGCAGAAATATATGCTGTAACAATATAACAGTGCCCATCTGACTCTTGGCTGATTTTCATGGCCAAAGGCAAGATGAGAAGTTATAACTAATTCTACAGAGATGAGGATTTAAGGTTTCTCATCTTTTGTTTGCTGAATATTTAGATAAAATGCAATTCATAGCTGCCAAAAAAATTATAGCACATACCACAATTTGCAGTTCCATTACCCCAGATAAATTAATGCAGTATGACAAAGTAATTCAACTGACTTGCTCTGTTATTATTACCTGTTTCAGAACTCCCAAATAAAATCAGTCAGTTGCAATGTTTCCCAGGGCTCCATTAGTTCTTTTGATACCTTAAACACGAATAACTGCTGGAAAGGGAAATGTTTTACCAGTGTCTCTAAATATTGAACCAAATAATTAAGTTGTCAAAACCAGAAGTAACAAACTTATTTTAGGACTTTCCCTATACTAGCAATTTGGTAATATTAGTAGTTAATGAAACACATATCCTCAAGGGCTTTTAAATTGCTTTACAAATTACAGTCCAGGAAATAGAATTATTTGCATTTTAAACTGAGGAAATTGAGAAACAGAATGCTATTAGACCAAGCATCAGTGGTGAATCACACATAAGTCATAAAAGAACAGAATTAATTTACCAGCATTTAACTGGGTCAAGTTAGGAGTATAGTCACACCCACAGTCCCTTTGTTGAGATAGAGGGTTGCCCAGTAAAAACAATTTTGCCATCATTGACAAAAGGCTTGGTAATGTCCTTACACAGCAGGGTCTGAGAATTTGCTTCGGCTTGCCTTGGCATGGCTTAGTCATGATATCAATTAACTAGGAGTAAGGCAAAAATTGTCAAAAATTTCTTCAGCTTAGTTTTAGCTCATGACAAGTATGTGAATTGAACAATCTAGGACTCCAGAGTGAAACTTGAAAGAGTAATCTGAGGTCCCAGGCTATAAATGCCAATGCCAATCAACAAGTGGTTAACAAGCAATCGCTATACACATGCAGCCTCACTAGAAATGTGACACTAGTTGTAATGGAAAAAGCAAACAGCAAAACTGAATACTCTGAAAACTACTGAAATAAGCAACATATAAAAAGTCTGTGCGAAGAAAACATAAAAGAGTAAATCCAAGGAGATGCAAGACTGAGGAAGAAACCCATGTCATGAACATCATGCTCCATTTGACAAAACCTCATGAGTCTGATGACTTGTCATAGTTCCCTTCTCCATTTTTCTCCAGAAGTATTGAAGGATTAGCCTTGGACTCAGAAGGACACTGAAAGGGTGAGTATAACACCAATGAACAAGGGGGAGATACTAGGAAGGCTTAGTATAAAAATGTTAACAGTACTATTGATGAAGATCCTCTGCATCAGTTTACATTATTAGACTGTTAAAATGTTAACTGGGCTAGCAATAAATTCTTAGCTCCATATATATTATATCAATGCCTTCTGCTCATAACTGAATTTTGAGCATAATAAGACAGAGTGCCTGGTCAGATCCTAAGGCATGCTGACTGCCATAAGGTACATGGTTCTCTCACTCTCAGAGCAAAGCACTGTAAGTTCTCCAGGAGCTCATACATTCCCTGCCAACAATAACACCTTATTTACAGACTCAGCTATGAATTTTTCTCTACATTTAGAGGAAAAATTGCTTTCAAAACTGCTTTCAACATATAATAATTATGGTACATTTGAATGCAAAACTCATTTTCTAATATGAATTATCAATAAATAATATCCATTTTCAGAAGGCAGAGCTGAACAGCTTCAAAGATAGTAATCTATGAGTTGCAAATAACACTTTTTCACAAAAGTTTTTATCTTTCCTGATAATGTCTCTACTGCTTTCAGTATTACAATACATGGTATTGTTGCATTCTGCCTGCACTGGAATGGTTGCATTTCAATAGGAGTTAAAAAACCATTCTTCCTAAAATATATGCCAAAAAAACCTGCCATGTAAATAGGATGTCATTTTTATTATTAGTGCCTTTTCCAGACCATTCTGCATAGCATGGGAACAATGAAAAAAAAGACACCCCAGCTTTTTCAAAACCATAGTTCATGCAATGGGAAATTCATGATTTCTCAGTAAGCAAGAATAAGAGTACAAAATTACGGATGATGAGCCTAAAACAAAAGCAGACTTGAATAAGCTCAGTATTTGCTAAATAAAGTCCTGGGCAAGGGAATACTGGGGAAAATTATTTTGGGACTGTAACCAGTGCCAAAACAAACAATGTCAAAGTTAAGCAATTCCAAATAGGAATTAGTATTTGGGTTCTCATGGAGCTTTCTGAGTATTTTGGAATCAAGCAAGGATGGTCCAAAAAGTATAAGCAGGAAAAAATTGTTTGGGTTAATAAAGAAAGTATGGAAGCACAAACAAACATAACAAGGACTGGATAAGTGCAAATGTGTAAAATCCAGCAATGGGTCATAAGCTTGCAAATGATAGTTGAATTAAAAAAAAAGAGATAGATACCATATATAAGAAATTAGAGGGCATGGCAAAACAAAGTAAAATTACTTGTGCTTTTTGAAGAAGGTGAACTATTAATAGATAACATAGTAAAGGCAGAAATGTCCCAGGGTTTTTCACTTCCTTTTTCATGAAAAGGTTAATAGTGATCAGATGCTTTGCAAGATTGCTGTTAACAACAAAGGGACATGAACGTAGGCCAGACTAGAATAAGAAACCATCAGAGAATATTTAGGTATTCAGGAAAGTCATATATATTCAAGTCACAAGGCTTGAACTGGGAGTGATTATCTTCTGGACATCATGAAGAATAGATGAAATCTGAAAGTGATGGAGAAGGATAAATATTGATCTTATTTTTAAGAAAAGGAAAAATAAACACCTGGGGAATTAAAGATCAGTAGAGATAACTTCTGGGTTTTTTTAGAATGATACTGAAGCAAATGATTAAATAATCAATTTATAAGCTCCTGAAAACAATGAAGTAGCATTAAGCATCCACTATCCATCTCTTGAGACAAAACCTTTTCAATTACTAACCTGTTTGCATTTACTGGCTGTCTCTCCCTCTGTAAACAGGGCGGAAGCACAGAGTGAGCTGTATATGGAATGGGGAGTGTTTTTGGCACAGTCACTCTCAGGAGGAAAAGCAGGAGGAAATGGTCTGCCATGGCATCACCCCAGCCACTCAAAGAGTCAATGAAAATAATCAGTGGCTGGTACTTTGCTTCTGACTGAACACAGATGCATAGCAGTTAAAAGAACCACTTTTAGTATAATTGCACTAGGCTGCATCACACTGGAAGATTGCATTCAGTGGGGACAAGGTAAGGCTGCACTACATATCATTCTAGTCAGTTTTTTCATGAACAGTAAGAACATTGGAAAAGCTCCTTATAACATCTGTGGATAATTGAGCTGGGAGAGGCTCCAAACACTTTGGAGAGTAGGTTTAGGATTTGAAATAATTTTTACGTGGGCTCAGATCAATATGGCAAAATTCAATAACAAAACCTATGAAGTACTGCAGGAAACTCTGTGCACACATATAGTAAGGGAAACAAGTGACTAGGTAGCTACACTGCAAAAAGGGATCTGAGGTGTATAAAGACTGTAAAAAGGGATACAACTGAACAATACACTGTTCTTACAAATAAAAAATGTATTAATAGAAAGGAGTAGAGCATGTAAGAAACAGAAGGCAACCATCCTGCTGTCCAGGGAGCTAGAGTGGCATCCACTGGAGTCCAGTTTCCAGCAAAACACTTTCAGAAAGATATAAGTAATCCAAAGAAAATGCAGAAGACAGAAATAACAATGAAATAGTTTAGAAAACACAAACTGTAAAAAGAAGTTGAAAGAACAGAGCACTTTTAAGCTGAAAAAGTTAAAAATGAAGTCAAGATCATAGAATCATAGAATTTAAGGGTTTGGAATGGACCTTAGAGATCATCCAGTCCCAACCCCTGCCCTGGGCAGGGACACCTCCTCACT
>NW_008667554.1:0-63451 GCF_000695815.1 Acanthisitta chloris | reverse complement strand
ACCACCCTTAGAGTAAAAACCTTTTTCCTCACATCCAACCTAGACCTTCCCTGCTTTTGAATCCATTACCCCTTGTCCTATCATTGCAGTTCCTACCAAAGAGTCCCTCTCCAGGTCCCTTGTAGGCCCCTTCAGATATTGAAATGTTGCTATGAGGTCTCCACACAGTCTTCTCAAAGCTGAACAGCCCCAACGACCTCAGCCTGTCTTCATAGGGGAGATGCTCCAACAGTTCCATGTCCTTCCAATCCATTGTTGCTACTCCATGATCTGTCACAATCTACATGGCTCAGCTGGCTTGTCCTGAGTAGGTCTTTTCCTTGAAAGTTGGTTAAAAATAAAAAATCTAGGCTGAATTCCTCCATATTGCCAGCAAACTAATAGTTGTGTGAATTAAAACTGAAATAGCCTGTGACAAGCTAATTGTCACATCTTTAGAATTCTCCACCTAAATCCTGATTTCTTACAGCTTTTCTTAATAGTTTTGTGCCTGTAGCATGTAAATTAATCTGCCTTTGAAAAAGCACAACTAGACTAGATATAGTTCAGTGCAAGGTTTATTAACTGATACATTTATGGGCACAAATTGATGTGTCATTTTTAGGACCAGATACTTGATAATATGTATAATCCTTAAAATATGCAAGATACAGATAAAAGCACAGTCTGTTATCAAGAAGCCATTCTAAATCAGCTGCAAAATCTATCAGTTGAAATCACACTTCTCAGCTGATTTCTGCTTCTTTAATGCTATCTCACACTCATAGTACCATAAAGAAATAATGCATTTTCACAGAAGAAACTTAGCTCATTTATGGCACTTGAGCACAGTGAAGTTCCTTACAAGACTTGAGGTAGATGGTAATAACCCTTGGATTTTATCAACTGGCTCAGTAAATAAAGAATTTCAGCTGGAAGACCATACTCTTTTATTTACATTGGAAGATGAAGCTGGAGGAATGGTACCACATTATGTCACCCTGTATGTCATGACCTAGATGTAGCATTGAACCTTTATTTGAGTACAGAGAATGTCAAAAGGAACTTTCTCTTTCTTGTTCAGGTAAGAATCAGATAAATGTTGCAGATAAACCACACCAGAAACAGACAACCTACAAAACTGACTGTTCAGTCATGTAATGGTGTCTGTTTTCAAAGACATTAGGGTAAGCTTGTAATTCCTTCCATTTTGGTGTTCCATTGCTACAGAGAGCATTTCCAGATTTCACAGCATATTTCCCTTGCAGACAAGTATTCTTTCTACCTTCCTGACATCTGACTAGGACAGAATGATGACCCAGTAAAACTTCTGAATAAGAACTGGAAAGTTGCTTAGGAGTTTTAGCAATGAATTTTAGTTTTCTGGTTTTTTTGTTTTCTCTTTGGGCTGCAATCTGACATGATAGCACAAGGTCTTGATTATTGACTAAGGATTCACAGATAGATGGATAGATAAAGAGAGAGAAAAGCTGTAAAGTAATTGCTTTTAATGGGAGAGTGAGAGTGGTGGTAAAGAAGGCTGAGATTATAAATGCTTCTAAATCAGAGAGTTTCTTATATCAGAGATTTTTCTATTTATAGTTACCGATGCAGAAAGTTTCACATTTTTTAGAATTTGAAACACACCGTCGCAATGAAGGAATGAGAAAGCTCTCAAAAAAATGCACTGTTATCAGCTCCCAAGCTTAAGCACAGGGTAAAAGGGAGAATGTCAGGAGAAATCAGGCCAGATCCTGCAAGTCGTGGGAGGTGAGGCTGCTGCAGGTCCATAGTCTGGTTCAGCCAGTAACAAGGCTGAACACGAGCTCCCAGCAGGCACATACAGACTACACGTATGCATTGTACATCCTATCAAATATATGCAATTGGCCATCAGAAACATGCACAGCACTCACAAAAACACAGGCAGCACAGTGGCCTCATCCTGCTCCCCTCTCTTGCTGTGCAGAATGGAATCTTGGTAGTGAGAATGTACGTATATCTCTCTATATATGTGTGTGTGTGTGTATATATATATATATATATACACACACACACACACATATATATATATATATATACGTATACACATACATACAGAGAGGGAGAGAGATTCATGCACACCATGGTCCTCAACAGAAAACCCAGCTGTGGTTTTGCCCTCTGTGTTCCTTTTTGGGTGTGCAGATCTGCTTTTGCCACATAGTTTAGCAAGGACGAGACAGGCAGTGACTGTGAATCACATTCAGAGATGGGAAGGAGGTAGTCAATTAGGCAAGAAGCCCATTCAGGATTATAATAAAGAAGGAAATCTGAAGAAAATTGAGACAAATTCTGAAATTACAGGAGAGGGTTCTTCAATAAAAGCATAAGAAAACAGATGAAGATTAATAGACTTGGTTTGGTTTAGAAAAATGTATCCCACTGAGAACAGTTATAGAATCATAGAAAAGAATGGTTTGGCTTGAAAGCAACTGAATTCCAATCCCACTGTCAAGGGCAGAGACACCTTCCACTAGACCAGGTTGCTCTAAACCCCATCCAACCTGGTTTGGAACACTTCCAGGAATAGGACATCCACAAATTCTCTGGGCAACCTGTTCCCATGTCTGACCACCTTCACAGGAAAGATTATCTTTCTAATATCTAGTCTAAACCTGCTCTCTTCCAGTTTAAAGCCATTCCCCCTTGTCCTATCACTACATACTCTTATGAAAAGTACATATAAACCAGGAGAAAACTAAACTTTTTAAAATTATCATAGTACATCTTTTTTTTTCTGCATGTCCTCAATAGAAATCTATTAATAACGTTCCATCAGACACAGATATTTTTGAATAATGAAAGAGATAATAAAAAATTATCACCTTGATTCAGTGCAGGCATGAACAATTGAATAGTGATTTATGGACTGAGTACACGTTTGTTTGATACTGCTGTATCACAAAGTTGCCAAAACTGCAAATGTGACAATATACAATACCACAGATACTATCTTTTTTCATAAAAGCTCATCAAAACACACAGTGGGCAGAAACTCATGTTTGGGAATGCCACTTAATCATACCAGTTACTTACCCAAATATTTGATTGGAATTGGCAGAAGAATTTCAGGTAAAGTAAAATCTTCAACCGTTTCTTGGAAAGAAACCATGGGGCTGTGATATCTGTACAACAGGAGAGATGCCCTACAGTTCACCACAAAGAAAGCCTGCCAGATGTTTGTGATTTACATATTCCTCATGCCATGGCCTTTCACAGAATTTTGTATATAATGGAAGAGAAGCCTGCACAAGAGGAAGGCAAACAAAAGGAAGGAGTAACAGAAATGGATGTTTTGAGCAGTAGAACAGGGAAAAAATGTCAAGTCCATTTTGTCAGATACTTTCTCTATACTAATCTTCCCTGCATTAAGATACCCCTTTTTTCTAATTAGGCTCCTTATGAAAACATCAGTGAAACATTATTTAAGAAGCTGTGCAGTCTCCATCCTTGGAGATTTTAAAAACTTGTCTGGACAAAGCCCTGAATAACCTGATCTGATCTCAGAGATAACCCTGCTTTGTGTCAGAGGTTGCATTAGAGCTCTCCAGAGGTTTCATTCAGCCTCAATTATCCTGTGATTCTGCAATCCTCAGAAACTTTCTGATTTTACCTGAAGAACTTTTGAGTTCGAACCAAACATTCCATTGAGCCTGAACCCTAATTGTCTTAGAATGTCATTTTGTGACATCTGTCAGCATGAATATCATCAAACACAAGAGGAGGGTGAGTTTCAGGGAGGAGCCATCCACTCCAGAGGAACAGTCAACCTCTTTAGCCTGCAGGGGTGAGGCAACAGATCTTGGACCTGTACCCAGCATCTCCTTTCTTGGCAATTGTCTCTGAGCAGACTCTAGTTCTAGGTTGCCATAACAGAGTAGCTGCAAGGTAATGTTTGCATTATTTATTTTCAATTCATTGTGACTTTTCTGGGATGGACATTTCTGTCAGTTAAACCTACTTTCCACTGTTGAAGCAGCATGAAAGGTATCATTGATAACTGACAAGAATTATGCCTATGCCAAGAAGATTTCCATTGACAGAAAGATGGTGAAGGTGGAATTGCCACCTCCCATGGCATCCTATTACATGGAATGGATAGGAAGGAAAGCTTACAGTAATGGTCCTGATAAATATAAACTGGAGCTGCTGCTTGGAAACTTCCAGCAATAGGAAGCAAAAATGAAAGCTCCAAACATGCCACTGCACCTGAGTAAAGTTGAGATGTAGCTTAAACTCTGCTCCTGCTGTCCCTGTTTAATTTTAATGTTTTAGCAGCTCATACCACACTGCTTGCAAATGGTTCATAGTTTTATTCAGAGTTCCTTCACCTCTACCTTTAAACTTTCTGTGAATGTGAAAGAGAATGTAAAAGATACACAACAATGCAAGAATTGTGAGGAATCAAAATAATTACTGTAAAAAAAGTCTCCTCCATTAATAGGGCATCAGATATGTTGACAAGAAAAACAACAAGAAAACTTTCTGTGGACAAGATTGTGATTTCCATTCAGGCGAGCAATAGATGCTCTTTAAAAGATAACATTCCTAACACTGGGGAAAATCATCACTATGCTGAACACACAGCAGCTACTGGGATGTTCAAATGTCAGGTTTGTGCTCTGAGGACATGAGACTGTTGAAGAGTAAATATGTTAAAGGTAAAAAAGGGCTTTGTGGTGTGGGAAAATTATGCTTCCTAATCTTGTCTTGAGAAAAATATTGGTTTTTTCCATGTAAGTTATGTCCAGGGCAATTAAGAGCTATGAAGCTGTTGATGAAGCATTTTTTACTGGTGGACATACATGAACCAAGGAAGAATAAATATACTACTTTACTTGGAAAGTCTTATAAAAGATTTGTATAGACTCTTTCTCATCATCTTAGCTGCCATCTCAGTAAGATGGTTATAATGGTAAGGAAATTTCTCGCTAGGGTATGGAGTGTCTTTATGTTTGTCTATCAATGAGCAATTCTTATTTCCCTTCTTCTAAGAAAGTACATTATATATATATTATCACATATCATATATTACTACAATTTGGTTTGCAAAGACAAATACAGAATAGAGAGTGAAAAATATTAGAAGATGCACAAATGGAACACTAAATACAGGTGGGTGTTGATCATGGGTCTATTTTCTGCACTGGTTTCTGGACTTGGTATATTAACTTCCAATCAGAATGTGCTGCATGTGTTTCAAATCCTATCAAATTAAGCAACTTCTCATCTTTCTGGACGCTAATTTTTAGCTAATCTAAAATTTATATTTAGTGCAAGTGGATCAAATAATGACATATATTTTTGTTTTTGCTAAGATGTGATAGTTGTTAATATCTTTCACTAGTATTTGCCATTAAGATACATTAGATTACATCAATTCATTTAATTTGTAGATTGATGAGATTAAACATTGCAGGGGCAAATGAACTCTCTTTGAGCCTCATTTCTAATGCTCTCATGAAGGGTAAATTGTAGTGCTGATGTAACCTATTAGTTTGTTGAGCATTTTAAGCAAAACTGCCTTAATGGTTTTGGTTATACAGCTAATTATTAACAGTTCTGGAATCTATAAGGGTCTCCCTATTCACTAAAGATCTAAGTGAAACTTAGTGCTGGAAAAATAGGGTCCACAGATCATACTGCACACTTCTGTCCTACAATAAAGGGTCATTTTGAAAGTGAAGATTGAATACTTCATAATCATTCTATCCTTATCCTTTGTGATAAAGCTGCCAGCAGAAGATGTGAATGATGATGACTTTGAAATACAAATACTTATCCAAAATGAGTGAAAGAGTGAACACATTTGCATGATCCACTGGGGGGAAAAAATCCCCATGAAATGCAAACCACTTCCTGAATCAGAGCCAGACTGCAAGGAATTAGTCTAATTTGTAATGGTTATTAGCTCTATAGTAGGTTTTTCTCTGGCCCAGGAAAGGCTTACTGGAACTACATCCAGCACACAGACAGTAAGCAAAATACTTCTATCCCCTCCTCATAAATTTGCCTAAAAAACACATAGCACTGAGTACCTGCAATCAAATATCCCTACTGATCCACACAAGAATCTTGTACAAAATGCCTTCCAAGCCATCCCAGGCTCCACTGGAAGAGCTTTCTGTAAGTGCACTCCAATACTAATCAGATCAAACCACCTTTCAGTAGGTCTGCACCAGTTCTTAGGCACCAAAGAAGCATCTGCATCACCAAGGACAGCAATTTTGCTTGTGGAGTGGGCTTCATATACTTAGTGTACTTCATGGCACTATCACAGCCCTTAGAAAGCACCCTAGAAGCAGTACAGCCCCGGTGTGAATGCAGGCAAGAAAACTCTGGCACTCCTGTGAATACTGGTATCTATGGCACACATGGTGATTTAGATCACTCATTGATTGCAAATGCATATATTTTAATGGAAATACCTTGCAATCTGCTGTATTGTTCTAAGGTTTTTAAAGAATTGTGTGTTTAATTTATTTTTATTGCTATGGTGACAGGACTGCTAATGTGTACTTAGTATATTGTATCTGATAAGTTTTATGGGTTTGACTGTATAAGGGTTGATTGTTAAAGAAAGTATCAATTTAGAGCAAGACTATATGCTTGTACTTCAGGGACATACAGTACTATTTAATTGACTTGTGTAGATTGCTTGCTGATTTTTGACCCTATTTCATTGCTGTGGTTTCTCATTTCCTTACAATTAAGCAGAAAACAAGTCCTTAATAAAAATCCAGAACTTTATTAAATTTAGACAAATATGCAATAAAAAAAATTCAAAGCAGTGTAGTCCAACTTGTGATGGTGAACAAGGTATGAAAGTGCTTTTTAAATTATCAAACAATGTTCAATCTAAAAATAAGGGAAAAAAAGTTAATTAAAACCAAAGCACTAAACCACAGCTTGTAAATAACATTGCAAAACTTCCTACAGGTAAACTGAATGGCACTATTTTCTTCTCTACACCTACCTTTTCTGCTATGCACAGTGTGAAGCTGTACCAGAGCTGAATGACTGGGGAGTATTTGTCCTGCTCCTCCTAAAATTACCCAAGCTGTGCATCTGCTAAAATATGTGAATGTAACCAGAAAGTCCCACATTTAGGTACTTGTTTGTTCCCTATCTGATGGATGTTTTTCTTGGAGCAAGTCCAGAGGAGGGCCACAAAATTCATAAGAGGGCTGGGTCATCTCCCCAAGAAGACAGGCTGAGGAAGATGGGACTGTTCAGCCTGGAGAAGAGAAGACTGCATAGTTCTGTTGGAAATATCAGGTCTCTTTCCATTCCTCACAGAAGAAAAAGCAGCAGTCTACCTTTGTTAAAACTGCAAAGCATATGTAGTCAATGAAAGGCTTACTGTAATGAAAAGGATTCCTCTATTAAAACAAAACAACAATAAAGAACCAAAAACAACAACAACAACAACAACAAAAAAAAAAAAACCAAAAAACAAAAAACAAAAACACCAAAAAAAGCTCCACAACAAAACCAATCATATCCAGAGAACTCAACACAGAGACAGATCCCAGAATAGATTTCAAAAAAGTGGGATTGCACATTACTATATTGTAGATGGAAGTACAGCATCAAATGGCACTGCAACTCCCCCATCCTGTGGTCTGGACTACAGACCACATTACACCTACTCTATTTAAAATCTCTGAAAAGTAAATCAGCTCATGCTGCTGGATCGACTACTCTTCCTGCTCTCATCAGCTCATTGCAAGCTGGCTCAGGCATCTCTGAAGTCTGATGTTTGGATGCCCCAAAGCACACACGGATCAGCACACTCTGCAATATTAAATTCCTCAGCTGACATACTTGAGCATTCACACAGCATTTTTTGTTGTAACTGTGAATTAAGCATGTTGAAATTCTAAGCAAGCACCATTCTACAAGCACCAATATTTCAATCAAACCCATTTGTGCACTTAGTGGTTGATCCACAGCCCACTAGAGGCAATGGGAAGATTGCCATTAACTTCACATCAGGCTCATAAAAAATGAGGCAGATCACTCCCATTAATGTTAATGAGAGTCATGTATATAAATCACCTAACCACTGACAGAAAAAGAAATGTTCCTCTGTTCTGATTTTTACACAGTTCCCACAGTCTGTGATGTTCATCCTCCTCCAACAGAATTGTGAAGATAAAAGAATTTTCCACAGCCACATCTTTCTAATGATTTTGCTCTCTGTCAACATGAGTCAATGTAGACTTTCATGTAGAAAGAATACATTTAATCATACAATCATGAAACAATTACATTTTAACATGGTAATGAACAGACTTAAAATTACAGCAAAATTATTTTCTAGAAGGCAAATTATTAATATTTCTCAACTATTGTTGAGAAAGTACATTACCAACTTGTTTTTGTTTTCAATGCACTTTCAATGCACAAATTATTTTCCTAAATTTGCATTCTAACTAAGAAGATAACTATTTCCCTTTTTACCCTTCTGCTACCCAAAAGATGGGTTTTCACTGCCTTTTGTGATTGCATCATGTTGCCTTTACATCATACATAATCCCTTGCCCTATAATGAAAATGTACATAGACATACATATGCAGATTTTGGAGCGGTGTAGAACAAGTCCTATTTACTGTAGTGTATCTTTCCTCTCTACACAATGGGTATGCCTTGGGTAGGGCATAGCCCCTAGTGGACTTTCGTATAGCTTGAAACTTTTTAAACAGTCACACACACCACAAAAAGCTTTCAGATGTTTACTATTTTTTTCTAATTATTGCTAGTTGTATAAATATGTATGCAAAAATTTTAAAACAGAAATTCATTTTCTCTTTTAAAAGTAGGAGGTAAAAATACAATACAGCATTTATCTCATTGATATTTAAATTTGAGAGGAGTTTCAGTATCAATCCAGAGGCTGCATTTTCGTGTACATTTCAACAACGTAGAGTCACAGTGCAGGAAAAATGAGTTATTGTTAATGACTTGACACCAGCAGCAGATATTAGGTTTCTAGAAAGCATTGCAAATGGCTTTTTAGTTTTCAAGACTAGACTGCAGCTGTTTTGTTCCAGTAGGCTTAGTCTTTCTTTGGCTGCTTATCCTTAACTCCTTAATGTGGCACATTAATTATAGCCTCTCATATGTTCCATTCTTTCAGGTCCCTGTGTATAGAAATGTTGCTACTCAAATAGCAAAGTGCAAGCTTTCCATCATTCTAATAGTTAAATAATGGCAAGGCTATGCAGTTGAAACAGCATGAAAGGTCACCTTGACAATACTCTGATGGGTAAAATGTAGCTTAAGGCATCGCAGTTCTTTATTGTGGATGAGTCAACTCAGTTTATGACTATTTGGGATATTTTAATGATTTACAAGTTTGACACAGAGTAAGAAATACCTTTTTGGAATTGCTGCAGATGACCAAATACATCAGATTGAAAGACACTATTTACAAAGCATGTTTTTCACTATATTGACCAACAATAAATTGAGAGGAGGCAGAAGTTTGTACCAATGATGTAATTTTTGGAACAGCTGACAAAGTTATTTGGTATGAAATGTATACCTCAGCAGAAGTCTGTGAGAAACCTTAGTCAACAGCAAAGTTCTCAGAAAGCTCTGTTTTCAAGATTTAAGGAGCACAGGCATGATGCAAAGGTGATGTATACATGATTTTAAGGAGCACAGGCATGATGCAAAGGCCTTACACCAGGGCTTTGAGAGGAAAAGTTTCATGCCAAATGACTTTCATAAACTGCCTTTGGTATACATTTTACAGCAGGACTAAGAGCAGGACTGAATTTCGCATATTTCTCTGATGGAGGTGGGGCCAGGACCATAACTCCCACAATTATACAGCAATGTGATATCTGGTGTGATACCCTGGAAAAGAACTACTCCCAGACTTGTATCTCTGAGTAGCAGGTGTTTGTTTATTCAGTGCTGGGCACAAGGGGGATCGCTCCACCAAACTTGTGCCACCAGGGCTAAAATCTTCATACTTTATATACACTAAATGCTCATTCATATTCATTACTTCCAGGAATGGCTGTATATCATTATGATATCATTATCACACTCTCCTCCCTTACCTCCTCCCACTTGTTGCTGGTCCAACAGCTTCCACGGGTCTTCAGGAGGAAGGCTGGTAGTCTTCATCAGGTTGAACTTTTTACCTTTGGGTTTAACGCATGCTCTACAGTCCTGTTTTCCTGTTGCTAGTCCTCAGAACTGGTAGTATTCAGTTTATCTTCTTCTTATCTTCTTGTCCACCCACTTTGTCATCCTTTTATCTTCTGGTTCTCCTTGAATTTTATCACTTATGTCCCTTCACAGTGTATGCAATCCTACAAGTATGCTGACTTAGGTTTGTTAACGTAAGCTCTTCTAAAGAACATATTCTGGTTCTCCTTGAATTTTATCACTTATGTCCCTTCACAGTGTATGCAATCCTACAAGTATGCTAACTTAGGTTTGCTAACATAAGCTCTTCTAAAGAACATCCTGATAAAATGCTTTGCTATTTTACTCTTTGTATCAGGTGAAACAGTAAAGGAATTCTAATTTTTCTGTCATCTCTATCTGTATCTCTTGTTCTTACCCAAGCCCTTGAAGTTTCATATGCCCTTTCATCTAGGTCTTCAAACTGCAGATTAATTTTCCGAACATTTAGCTAGAATATTTAAGACCAGATTTACACGGAGAATAACTTCACTAATGACAGTTGAGCTAACACAGGCACAAACAGCCCTGAACTTCCTTTCCTGCTTCCTTTCAGAACTGCTAACTGCAGAAATCAATCAGTTTAAGGCCTTATGTTACATGCTTTAACAAAAGGTGAGGTGAAGATCCAAGCTATATGGACTTAGGCAATAAACACATCATTAACTGAAGTACAGTCAGCACTCAGCTCCCAGTCTTCTGGTATGTCTATATTCCTTTCCAAAGACAGAAAAATGTGAAAAATACTTGCTCCTTTCCTTATCCATTAGGAACATTAGTTAAAGTCCTGGATTTGAAATGTGCTGGATATTTGATTGCACACATCAATACTTAAGGATCCATCTTTCAAGTAGCTATTAATCTTTTATATTGATATTACTACTGCACAAATTTCTGTATAATCAAATTTGAATCAAAGCAGAGGGCCGAATATTCTGAATGACAGAACACAATCTTATACATAGGAGCTAGAATTTCCTTCATGGAACAAGGTCTAGCTATTTGCCTGAGAGTAATTAAATCAGTACATCTTCAAGGCTCTTTTACTATTTCGTCATCTAGTTTCTAATGCAGATACTGGCTGAATGGAAAAACCACAGCATGCTGATGAAAGACTTGCCACCCAAAGAGCATTTTTCTGTAGTGACTAAACAATCCCTAACCCATGACAGTATTTTAAAAGGTGCCACCAGTAGCTGGCAGAGACACTAATACATATATAGCACAAATGAGTAAATTGTAATACGATAAACAAATAAGGAGCTGCTAAATATAGCTTTTAAGTGCATTGTTCAGACTGGTGCAAAATAATAAATTTTAGATTTTCACCTAATAATAAACATTTAATCTGGAGCTGTCAGGAAATAAAAAAAAAAGCAAACCAAACATAGTGAACAATCAGGGTTGTCAGTATAAGACAAAAGTATGTGTGGTAATGTATGTTTTGCTTCCTCCTGAGGCTTGTCAGAGCAATTGTTCTGCTCTGAAAGGTGTAGGGCAAGTGGTGCAGCTTGCCAGAAGCCTACTGTGCAGCTCTGGCTTAGAAGAACAGTATAATAGCACAGTCCATTTCCAGTAGTAAAGGAGGAGGGTCAGATCTGAACTTCTGGAGGCCCTCCCTCACAACATCAAATCTTGGCTTTAGACAGGTATATTTGCCAGCAAATGTATATACAACTCTCCTGGAAATGCTATATCAAGTCATTTTGTGTCTCCTTTTAGAAGGGCAACCACCTAGATGGTCATCCTGTGGCCATACCTGACATATTTAAGGCCTGTAGAGCCACACTGTAATAGATGCCCACACTGTTTCTCTATGTCCTTCTAGTATTCATTTAGGTATGACATTACAGCTCCATGCAACAAGGGACACTCTGTCAGAATTGTTTCTGCAGGACTTTGGCAACAATGAATGTCTGCAGAAGTGTTTCTCTAGGAACACTTTCTACACTTTCTCTAGGTAATGGGCCTTATTTCACCAGCCACGGTGGGAAGGTCATAGTGTTCCCAGACATCAGTCTATCCACCTCCCACCTGTCTACTGGGTAGCTTCTGCTAGTGCCCACCTCCACTACTAGGACATTTTATAGTATCCCAAATGCTCCCTTGAAACCATCTTCGTGGTCAGTCTTGAGTAAAAAATACTTGAAAAAAAATTACCCAAAATTTCACTCTATAATACTTTGAATTCATGTATGATTATCTTATTTTTGCTTTACTTAGCTATAATAAAGGATAAATAATTATTAATATTCAGCAGTCATTAAAACAGATCTGCACTGCATATGATTCCCATCCATTAGTCAGCAGAGACTGATGAAAGAAACATTATCAATTTTTGTGAAACACAAACAAGGTATTCATAAAAGTCATTATGTTGACACTGAAACAACAAATCCATAGACAAAGGCCTGATCCTGCCAACAGATTTGTATGGGTGGAACTTTACTTCTGGTCATTCCTCTTAGTGAAAAGATCTTACACAGTTAGAGTTTAACAAAATATTTGGAAAAATAATTTAGGAAATACAGAGTTGACCTCAAATTAGCAGCAAAATTCCCACTATTATCTGTAAAGCCAGGTTTTAAGCCATCATCTCTAAGTGGCTTTGAATGCACTGGAATAACAGCTCCATAAATGTCTATTTCCTTATAAAGTGCAAAGAAAGAGTTAGAACTTTTTCCACTAAGTTCGCCTGTGCACAGAGGTCTTTTATAATATAAATGTAAATACACAATCTGTTTTATAATGTTTTCCATCATGTCTCTTCTCCATATGTTCTCCCACTAGGAATCTAATGAGGTCTACATATGAGGGATGACAAGGGAATAAGCCTGAGAAATAATTCCAGTAATTATGGCATATGGAGGCATTGTTTTTGAGTCGTATTTGCCATGAACATTAGGCAGAGCATCTGGGACCAAATTCTGTCTACCTGCCCATGGACATTAGCAAAATCATCATCTTCCATTTGTAAATTCTGCTGAGGTAATCTGCCATACAGAGAGGACCATTTCATCAGCTTTATGGTCAGAGAGCATATTGAAACACAGTCCATTTAGAGTTAGGAAAAAATGCTTCTATTCAGACAGAATAGTTTAAACTGGAAACCATTTTAAGATAAAATTATAGAAACACATCATCTGTCTCCTCTCTCAAAGAACTACAAAGACCCTGTTTTCAGTTCCAGGACACTATTTATTAAAAAACTCTTCACTACTGAAGTTTTGTAAGAACTGACTGGACCCCAGGCAAATAAAAAATGACCAAAGAAAAATAAAAAGAAGAACAAAGAGATACAAACTCTAAATCAGTAATAGGAAGGATTATATTCTCCAATTATTGGCAAGCATTCATAATTAATCATAAAGAGAAAACCAGACCAAAAAACCTCATCTATATGGAGACATATCAACTAAAATAAGTAGTGCAGTAGTACTTCAAGTACAGTTTGTGTCATGTTTGTTATGACAGTAAGGAGAAAAGAGATCAAAAGATTCAACCAATATGCTGATATGAGGTGCACTTGTAACTCCACATAGTATTCATACTCAAGAAAAATGTCTCATCAATGCAAGTAACAAAAGTATTTGTACATGTTGATTTCCCAGCTGTGTGGTCAAAGCAGTGAAAGCCAAGCCATAAATCCCAAACTACAAGGTCTTAGGTTACCTCAGTGTTATTAGAAAAAAAAAAAAAAGGTCCCTGCTGTTATACAGGAACTAAACTAAATTTTACAGTTACGAATATAAACATTATTCAAGGAGCTAATATAGAACTTTTACAGTTAGGGTTCCATATAAGCAATAATATTTCTATTACACACATTATTTCTTGAATTTAGTTGGGCAATAAACTGAAAGCCAGATATATTTCAAGTCTTTCACTTATGGCTCATATTGATGGGACTAGTGATATTTAATCAAGAAAATCTATTATCAAGGAATAACTGGATTTCACTTCCCATTGCCACACAGGATTAAGGAGGGACTGAAAACAGAGGGAAGGTTCTTTAACCATTAACCTAAACAGGGACATATGAACTTTAATGAATATGCCCATTCAGAATTTTCTGAGCAATATGCTGAACATTCAACTGCAGCTGAAGGCATTATCCAAACCCCACTGAAATCACCGAGGCACCTTGCCATTTCTGTTGTCTGCCTTTGGAGCAAATCCCAGAGACACATCAGACAGACCTCTCCACCACCCTAGAGAACTAGTCCAAGGTCCTGCTGTCACCTCCACAGCTTCAGCTTTAGGATGATGACTGTACCCCACTGCTCACATGCAGGATCCATATCCCCAGAACCTACATCTGTGCTGATGAAACCATACCACAGAGTTTTTGACTAGCCTGGCATTCCACTCAGAGCAGTCTGAGAAAGAGCAGTCATTCCTTTATATGAAAGTTTTCTGTGTCACCACCACTGGCCCTCCTGCCTGGAGGTCTTAAGTTAGTTTTGGATTAAGAGATGTTTGCAACACTTGCAATCACCTGTCAAAACAAAGTTGTGGGAGATTCAGCCTTTTCATGTACTACCTCTTCTAATTACCACATAGGAAATACAGATGAATATAGAATATGCAAAAGCAACAGCCATGGAAAATATTTTTGCTCTCTGTAAAGTAGTATTAGAAGGCTATGTAACCTCTTACAGAAACAAGATCAAAGATGCAATATGGAAATCTTTTCTATGAAAGAATAAACAGACAAAATTATCAGTGTACAAACTGTGTTATAAATACAAAGTGATTAAGCAATTCTTATTATTCAGTATCACTGAAACTAAGAGAAATCATTTAATGCCATCAGATTGTTCAGGTGTGACATGTTTGATACAGAGCTATCTAACCTGGCAAAAAGAAACTAGAGATTAAGGCAATATTTCTCTTACAAATCAAAACTGTGCTCCTTTTCCTTGCCAATATCTTGGTTAGCAACAGATGTGCAAAATTCGAGGCATGAAGGAGGAGGCAGCAAATCAACAGAAAAGAATGCCAATCACATATTTCTGCTTTGTTGTTATAGATATTCATGCATCACCTGGAACTTATAAAAGCCAGCTGTACAGTTATAATGAGAGAAAAAAAAAACCCTGCATATATTTTTATGAAACCTAACATAATAACATGCTTTATAGCAGATTTTTAGTTTCAAAACAAATGTATCTGATGCACTCTGTCTCCAGTTTTAAAGCATAAAGCATTCTGTGCAAAACAGCTGCACTGGTTTGGTGAGGTACTGAAATGCTACACCAGTAACATTCTTGAGCAGAGTTTAAGGAACTACAATTTAAAATATATAGAATAAAGAGGAAAATTGAAAGGATATAGCACAATAGGTGAATTTAAAGGTTGTACCAGAGGTGTCTGCAGCACTGCTGTTTTAAAGGTCAACGTTTATGTATGATCAATAAACCAGATACAACCAAGTTCTGTACTTGAATGTTTCAAAGCTTTGTTTTAGATCTTTTAGATCTAATTTGGAATTTTTTTTTCTATTAACATTCATATCAAGATTACCTTTATTTTTCTTCCCCTCCTGATGCACTGTCACTTGGAAGTGCAGAATAGGAACATATATTTTGCATTTCAGAGTTCTTGATGATAACTGAATTGAAAGGGTTATGTGGATTTCCCTCTGATCATAATGGCTGATCATTTTTGCAATCAGATCAAGTAATCTAGGAAGCAGTATGTAAGGAATAAATGAGCAACTGAAGCAAGACTCACCCTCACATGCCTACAACATGAAAGCACATAGGTGATCCACTCAACTGTACTCCATTTCCAAAGGCAGTGCTAAACAGCACTGAGTTGCTTCAAGGTGCACAGACACAGTTCACTGTCAATTTCTTTTTTTCTTTTAAACAGTTCAACAAATTAACCTGAAGCATCAGTTTTTCAGGAATGTTCTGTTGCTACTTTAAACACCTAAATGATCGTTTTTCAAGATTCATAAAAATGAAGGAGAAAAAAACAACCATTTTTTACTCAGTCTGGTATGAAAACAGCACTGCACTCACCAGAACTGGCCAGAACAATGATAGAATAGTTGTGTTAGATATCAGTTTCCATTAGAAAAGGAACATTTTAAAGGGACAGAAGATACTCCCAGCTCTTAATTCACCCTTGAGACTCTTATTCACTAAAAAATTATTTTGTTCTGTGGGCAAACAGATCTCCAAAGTGCACATCCATACAGGGAACTCTGTTTTATATTACAATTTTATTCACTTGCTACAAATAGTTGCAACATTAATCTACAGCAGATAATCTATCCAGTATAGTTGAAAATCCATTTATTTTCCTTTATCAATATGCATGTGTTACACTTGTATATAATACAGTATTTTCAGCGTTGGTTTAAGAACAAGGAAATGAAAACAAATATTGAGAAGCATGATGTAGAATTTTGACCAAAAGAGGCTATATTCAGATTTTACAAACCAGCACATTTACACTTTGCACTGTCCCAGACAATCTCTTCAAGATGCTACTTTCTGTCCTGCACCTCTTAGCACAAATCCATACAATACTAATCCATTCTAAAATACTGACTTACCTAGTTGCTGCTACAGTTTATTCTAATTTAATTTTAATCAGAAAATTAAATCTTTCCCTGCCAACATTTTTTTTATTATTTCTCAGCAGAATAATAGAATATACTTCTCAATTTTATTCCCAACAGTCATTTATTTTATTTAAGCTCTCCTATGCCATAATATAACAGAGGTAATGAAATGGTTTTGGAACAGCAGGGGATATTGTCACAGGCAGAGACCTCCAGGGTGTTCATAAATTATGAAACTTAATATATAACTAAACTAGCCATGTCAATGGCTTGTAATGATAAAATAATCTCCTTTTTTTTTTTTCCCAGGAGTCTGGTACCCACACAGGATAAGCTTACCCCTAGGCATTTTTGCCTACCATTAAGTGTGTGGCTTTCATTTCAATTCACTGAAGCATAAGGTCAGAACTCTCTCACCCTCTTTAGTCAGCATGTTTATGCACTGTAACTAAAAAGAATTGTCAAATTTCTGTTGTATCAACATTACAGATGGTACAATATACATTAAATGGAGTATAAAATGATACATTCTGCAGTAACTTAGAAAAAAAGATGATAAATGCTTAAGGCCTTTAAATATTGAGGATTTTTTTCAGGTAATAGCAGATCACAACATTCAAAAATTAGTACCAAAGCAAAAAAAATAAAGAAAGAAAGAATTAAAATTAAATTTTGGCAAGGATCAGATCTGAATTGGATGACTGTAAGCAAGCAAAATACCCACAAAGTGTAGATCTGGAAGGGCACTAGGACTTTTTTCCTTTATAGCAAACAGACTGAGCAGACATCTATATAAGCATCCAACAGTACTTAGGTTCAAGCAAGAGATTTTATTTTTTAATAAAAAGACAAAAATTTTGAATGATTACCATCCAATTTCATAATTGCAAAACTCATTTACATCCCTGCCTACCCTTATAAAAAAGGGATGAAATGCTGTCATTGACTGCTTACCATGAATTTAAATGGATTAAAGGTTAGGAAAGTAAAGTACATATCGGAAATACTCATCTCCTTCAAACGAAATGGAAATGTATATCTTAAAGGTATAAAATGCCTTATAATGGAAGTGGTAATTGAGTTTTGACCACTACTTTTTTTAACTGCCAAGCTGCAGTAGCTGGTTAGCCTTAGGGAAACATGTCAACCTGACTACACATTCTTATATGACGGATGAACTCAGATAAGTATTACTTGTCAACAATAATTATTAACAATGGATATATATTTCCATTCCTATAACAAAAGCAACTTCAAGATGTTGAAATATGTACCTTTGCGAGCTGCAAGATTAGAATACAAATAAAAATGTCTAAAACTGCGCCATGCCAGAGGACAATTTCTGCAACAGAAATTTAATTAAAGCAGTGTGCAGTCCCACCAGCAATCTGAACAGTAGACCAGGGATCATTTTAGAGAGAAGGATCCAATATGTTTGGAGGTTGACTTCATCAAGATGAAAACTCACTGGTCTGCAATGGAGAACCCAAAAGATTGCTGCTTTTCTGCACCTTGAGAACATCAGCTGCAAATTCCTCAGCAAGTGCAATTTTACAAGTGTACACACTTCAATCAGTTGAAATCTTTGTGACACAGAAGTTCAAAATAACTTTCCAGTAGCTTTGATCTCAAGGCTGTTGCTGATTACAAGCCAGGTTCTTATTGAAACAATTGATTCTGAAGGATACACCCCAGCAGTACGAAATTTCACTTCAAGGATTGCCTGGAGCAATGAAATTCCTATGTGTTGTATTTAATATTATCGGCCTCGAGACTGACTTGATTTGTCTTTAGCTATCGGGTTACCTGTAAAGAAAAAGAAAAACAGAAAATCAAAACTGTACATAGAGAATCTACTTCCAAAGTACAGGAAACTGAGACTGAAATGTAAGACCTCTGTCCAGCAAAGCTCTTTCAATTGTTTTTAAGTAAGTGCATAATCCCCAATGGTATTAGATGGCATTGCTCCCCACCTTAAACTGTGTGTTTAGGTGCTTTGTTGGAGTTGGATTTGACAAGGAGAAATTGAAATGTGACCATGCTTAAAAACAAAATTAAAAAAATCTGACAGTCACAAATTACCAACCCACAAACTTCTGTTTTCTGTTATTCTTTTTTTTATTGTTAAAACGTCTGTATGGTAACAACTATGTTTCTAAAATGTTAGCCATTGAGTATAACAGTGACTGATACTGGGCATGTATTCTTCCATTCTTTGCATGCTACTTTACACCATAAAGAATCATAGAATTGTTTAGGTTGGAAAAGGCAATGTCCTGTTAAAGGGTAAATGCATTTTAGCAAGCAATAATCACTTAGTGAAGAAACAGGACAAAAGCCATGCAAACCTTAATTAGACAGACAGAGATCCTGCTATTCACAAGCTACAAAGTTATCAAGTTTTTAATTTAGAGTAGTTTCACCCACCCTAGCATGAAACAAGAATGAAACAGAAGCACCAGAGAGAAAGAGTGGGAGACAAAGTATTTCCCAGTAATTGGATGTTCCCTCTGTCTGATTTGGATTTTAAACATTAAAAGAAAAAAAGAATCTATCGTATCAAAGAAACATTACTTTGAGGAATATTTCTGCTGTGTCAGTGGATAGAATTAATGATTATATAAAATATTTAATATCAGATTGTGTCAGGGGACAACTTCCCAACTCTTGAGGAACATCCCATTGGAATGGTCACAATAACACTTTATGACATCAAGGAGCATATGCTTTTCATTTTGATCATAGAGAGAAGGGTCATGCTCCTTAATGATTAAACATTCTTTTGCCCTCAGCTAAACTGTTTGCATACAGCTCTTGTCAGCTCTGCAGAGTGTGAAGGTAGCACAGAATATTAAAAAGACTGTTCAAGGAGTTCATTACTTTAGTTTGCCTTCTCCACCAAGTGGTTTCTAGGAATTGCACTTAAGGCAATAATAAAATTGTGCTTTGTGATTTTTATGATACATGGGCTTATTTATGACACCAATTTTATTTGGTTTTGTTCTTGCTGCTGGAAACAGCCTCATGTGGCCCCTTTTACAGCAGAAGATTGCCTGAAAAAATAATAAAGAATTAATTTAAAAGTCAGGCAACATACTTCTGTGTCCTGCACCAATGCTCAAAAGGCTGATGATACAGCATTTTATTCTTATTTATCTTTTGCTTTATTGTAACAAGCTGGAATTCTACTCATGGAACCAGGTGCCACTGGGCTACATAATGCAGAACACACATCTTCTGATCCTATCTGCAGGTGGATTTTTATTAGCTTCACTTGCGATACATCTGCATATCTATCTATCTATCTATCGATCGATCGATCGATCGATCTATCGATCTATCTATCACCTATCTAGTAAAGAACCACTAAGGCAAATAAGGGACAGGAGCATCTTCATACCTGATTAGTCTAGACTGTGGGTGACAGCACATAAAAGACCCACACAAAGATAAAAAACATCCTCACACCAAAAATACTTAGGAATAATTATTACTTTAGTAATAGTAAAAGAGAGACATGGACATACTGGAGAGAGTCCAGTGAAGAGCAACAAAGATGATGAAGGGACTGGAGCATCTGTAAGGAAAGGAAAGGCTGAGAGAGCTGGAACTGTTCAACCTGAAGAGAAGGCTCAGGGAGAATTTCATCAATGTGTACAAATATGTGAAGGGAAGGTGCCCAGAAAATGGAGCCAGACTCTTTTCAAGTGGTGTCCAGTGGCAGCACAAGAGGCAATGAGGACAAACTCAGACACTGAAGGTTCCCTCTCAGGAAAATCATTTTTACTGTGAGGACTGAGAGAGCTGGAACTGTTCAACCTGAAGAGAAGGCTCAGGGAGAATTTCATCAATGTGTACAAATATGTGAAGGGAAGGTGCCCAGAAAATGGAGCCAGACTCTTTTCAAGTGGTGTCCAGTGGCAGCACAAGAGGCAATGAGGACAAACTCAGACACTGAAGGTTCCCTCTCAGGAAAATCATTTTTACTGTGAGGATGTCTGAGCACTAGCACAGATTGCCCATGGAGGTTGTGGCCTCCATCCTTGAAGATACTCAAAAGCCATCTGGTCCTGGACAACTGGCTCTAGGTGGCCCTGCTTAAGCAGGAGGGTTAGAGTTCCCTTCCAACCTCAAGGAGCCTGTGATATATTATTTCTGTTACATCCAGCTCTGCCAATGCATAGGCTAAGTTGATAAACTGTAGCTAACAAAAAGAGTATTTTTACACATACGTGACTGCTCAGTTACATTGCTCTTCAGTCACAAAGAAACTCCATAAAATCATAATCTGCAGGCCTATCTGCTCCCATCATCTAGTTCTACAGCCCCATGGTGAAAATATCCCTATAAAAGCAACATACACTATCACATAAATTAAATAGGTGATATAAATAAGAAAAAATAAGATAACCATTCAAATCTCTCCTCTATAACAAGTGGCTAATCATATACAAAGTTCATTTTGTTTACACAGACTGTATAGGAAGTCAGGGGGCATATTCCTAGTTTTTACATTACATGACTGGAGTTTTTAACTGCCTTCCCTTGCCAGAATTTTTACTATTCCACCTGCCCTATATTTTTGTTCATTTTCTTTGTTTTTCTGTTAACCTCCAGGTCACATAATGCTACCCTGAGCAACACATAGTGGTCCACATTTGCCTCTATGTCAAATGGTAATACTTGTTATGTGCAAGCACAGATTACATATTAACATTAATGTAAGCTATATATCCATACACCATACACATCAGGGAGTGAATAAACCTCTCGATTGCTAAAGGCATTTTCACAAAGAAGCAATGCAATTCTAGCTAATATCTAGTGATGGTATTCCCAGAAATGCTTAATTTTGGATATAGTAAAAACTATTTGGTTTAAGTGCCTGGGAAGTAAGGTATTAAGGTATTGTGCCAAAGGCCTTTATAGGAAAAGAGGGACCAATAACAGTATGTGTCTGATCTTTCAAATCCTAAGAGAACAGTAACACCCCAAACACGTGCTAATCAAGACTAATCAAGTTTTCAGTTAATAATTAATATGTATGGAAAATTAACAATACAAATGAAAAAAGTTCATAAACCTTTAGCATCTGAGGTGTTGATTTGAATTAATTTGTTCATTCTTGGAACATAATTACTCCCTTTATGCTAATATATTTTTTCACATGGTTGTTATATAATAAATACACTGCATTAGATTCTCTTCACTTTCCTGTCCCAAATGTGCAATTAAAGTACAATTACTCTGCAGTTGCAGACTTTTTAATTTAAATTAGTGAGTGGCTGCTGTAAATTGACTGTAATGGTATGTGAGCTCACTTGTTTTATTTTAATACAACAATATATAATTAAATGCAGCTGAAGTTTTCCACATTCTTCTGCACACTAAATGTTCAAAACAGGCTCAGTCTTTGGGCAGAACATACTTGCCAGGGTAACCCAGAATGGACCAGACATGAAAAGACCTCAAGCCATCACACTAGAAAAGCTACAAGCTTGAGACTTTTCTGGACAGCCTCCACTTTGGTGCTGCTGCTGATGGATGAAAAATATTCTCACTTGTGAAATCTGCACAGTGGATGAAAACAACAGATAATACTGTCTATTCCATAAGAACAGATTCCCAATAAAAACGCAGTCTGGTACTTTTACTCAAGACTTCCTTCTGCCTTAGAAGAGCAAGGAAGGAAAATCAAGACTCTAGGATGGAAAGAATGGCTGAGTGAATATTCCTGGAATAATAAAGCACTTTTCTCTACTTTCATGCACCTAAGCATCAAAGTTACAGAACTACAATGAGGTATAGTACAAATCTGTTTCTGCAGAGGCACAAATATAGCACTGATCCTTTGCTGACTACAGAATAGTTCATACATGCACGAGGCACATAATTAATTATTAAACAATGATTGAAGAAAATAGATAACAATATGTTATATTGAAATATATGTGTCCTGGAACACTTTGTTCATTACTATTTTCTGACTGGCAGCTCTTTGAATTTTTTTCTATGTTTATTATAAGCCATACACAAAATCCATATTGAAAACAGATTCTTGAGTTTGCAAAGTCAAGCACTTGAAAGTTAGCAACTTGCCTTTTTATGTGTGCCCTTGCAACTCCAATTCTCTCTCTCCCACCATGCACAGTAAACAACAGAATTTAGTGGGTGAGTAAGGTTGGAGGGAAGGCTACTACAACGTTGTCAGAATTAGGTATCCATGCAAATGCAGAAAAGGGCAAATTTTTAAGCCAGTGTTTCTTCCCTTCACAAATGATTCCACAGTATGATGGACCTTCTGTTCCAGGTTTTCCCCAAAGAAACAGAAAGAACTCAATATTGAAAGTTTTCTTTTTAATCAGAACTGTTCCATCAACTGTATAGGATTGTGTGTGGTCATAGCCCATGTCATCTGAGCATACTCAAGCCAACTTTATCTTTTTTTTTCCTGAAATATGTAAGACAGAGAAAGGAAATTAATTCTTGTAAAAGCAATTAATAGCTCACCCTGAGCTAAGTGGCATTTCATGAGACAAAGAAAAGCTCTCTTGGCACCCTAAGCATCCTACTCTAATGTATTAAAGGCCTGTGGGAAACAAAATTGGCATGGAGATTTCAAGCAAAAATAGAAAGTCTCACATATTTACTTAATGACCAACATGAGATAAGCTATTTAAATGGAATAGCACGAGAATCCCTGAAAGAAATGCTTGAGGAAGATGCCTAAGGCATGGCTCAAAGAAATACCTAGCTAAGGATTGTCCTTCGAGACATGGAGATAAGACAGAGATCCCATGCCAAAACAACCCTTATTTGTACACAGTGTATTTCCTTCCATTTTGTGTCCTTTGTTGCATTCTTTCTTATACAGAATGTAAAAGACCACAAAAATTAATAAAATGGTCTACAGAGTGATCATTTAGCAAACCTTTCCTAATCAGGAATGAACTGGAGGGGGCTGTATCAGTTGTATTTTTCCATGACAAAAATAACTTTGTTTTGGTACTGAAAACCTAATACAAATATTACAATGCAGAAACAGAAGGGCCTGTATAACCAGAAATAAACATCTGCCAAAGCATTTTTCAACTCATGTCCTCTGAGAATGAGGTTGAGGTTGGAAAGGAATCTTTTGAACAGATGGAAGCACACTATTTCCTGGAACTTCAAAATCCATACAGTGTGTTTGCCATGCACATCATTCATACGTGGCTTCTGAAAGCAAATGACAGTTTGCATTGCCAGTTGTGCATGTTTATTCACCAAACAGCTCAGCTTGTAAGCTTGGAAGATGCTTCTGATCTAATACTTCTACCTTGTACCAGTGATAATCAAAAGTACTTTGCAAACACTAATAAAAGGTTCACAGTTTCCTCACAGCTGGAGAATCCTGTGATTCATTTTCTAATTAATTGAGGGAACTGTACAAATAGAGATGTTTAAGGACATTTCTGCAACAGGATTCCTATATGCATACGTACTTAACAGCAGGTAGTGTGGATTTGGGTGTTTATGCTAGATAACTATGTTTCTGGAGGCACAAGGAACCATTTCAAAAGTCTGAGAAGTATTAAGGTGACTCAAGCACATTTCAAGGGAACTGCAGGAGAGAACCATGAATTAGGAAACAGGCCCTTGTTTCAATATCACAGACCACTATTCAACTTGGGCTAAGGACAAAAGGCAAAATTTGTGTGATTTGTGAGCAGTCTGGAAAACCGATATTTAGAGAAGGTTACATACTGGAAGACATTTTTTCAAGTCATCAAATGTTTCACTCCTGCTTATAAAGCTTACCTTTTTATATCAAGACTCAAGGGCTTTAAATTGTTCCCTTAGCTTTATTTTAGGCACTGCAGTATGAAAAGTATTAGCCTAAACATGTTCCCAAGCCTGTACTGGAACAATTTACAATTCTAGATCCTCAGGACTGTTCTTCAGCAAACATGATCAGTTCATTTTACTCATTAAACAGAACATTTCCCAGTACACTTAAATGGCTCAAAAGTTTCCTATGCCTTTGATAGCCATCAGATTCTAAACACTTTTAATTCTTTCATACTTTTCTGGCACTGTGACTAATCAGAACTGTGGTTGTGATAATTCTTGTGCTTACAACCTTCCATTTTAAAGACACAAACATTCTAAAAACTCATTTCATATGATGCCATTTGAAATATAACTCTGTATTCCTTGTTGGCTCAAAAGTTTCCTATGCCTTTGATAGCCATCAGATTCTAAACACTTTTAATTCTTTCATACTTTTCTGGCACTGTGACTAATCAGAACTGTGGTTGTGATAATTCTTGTGCTTACAACCTTCCATTTTAAAGACACAAACATTCTAAAAACTCATTTCATATGATGCCATTTGAAATATAACTCTGTATTCCTTGTTTTCCCACTGAATGATTTCATTTTTTGCAGGAGATTTTTTGGAGGTAAAGTGAAGATCTAGACAATCAGTGTAAAAAATCATAATAGAAACTAAAACATTTTGGAAACCTTTCACATGCAAATTGTACATTCCACTTGCTTCAAATAATCTGAATGGTAGGACTAGAAAAATAGGTAAAGGAAAAATACTTTGGAGCATGATATATGTTCCTGTAAATGACAAAGTTCTTCACCTTTAACATGGTTTTAAGATAAAACAGACAACATCAAGTGTATCTTAGAAATACAGTGGGAATGCCCCTTTCTTAGCTTGTTCTGAAATTTACATAATGCAGTATAGGATGCTGAGCTTTCCACTACAAAGGGGATACCAGACTGAATTCATCAAGATGGACTTCCTTTCTAAGTGCTCTTCCCCAGACTATCTGTTGTTTTCCCATGAGAACGAGTAGCTTAAGTTCATCAACTGGGTCTACCTTTGAAAGCAGAGTGTGTGAAGAAAGATGTTTTAAGGCTCCCAGAAGCATCTAGCTGACACACTGAGGCTGCTTAGGAGCACAGCGCAGAGTCTCTCCAACCACCCTCTTCCAGTTATGCCCAAATAAGTCACAATCCCTGGGCATCTACAGCAAACTAAACAACTACAGTGAGGAATAAGGTAAAGCAATTCCTGTTAATACTGTGTAAACCTGTATTTGTACACACCTGCTGCTCTGTGAGTAATAAACCAGGGCTGGAACACATTTTCTGGAGTGGTTTGACTCTTTATTCCTCAACGAACGTTCTGGCCCTTCCTTAGAATCCAACCAAGACTAGGATTCATCACAACTAGTGCTCCAACGTGGAGCCAGAATATTTTGTGTGTGTGGAAAAACCCAAAAATTTTCATCAGGCACAGCAGAAACCTCCTTTCTCTACTTCTCCATTCGGACTTCAGGAGTTTTACACGTTTGCCTAAGAAACAAACACATGTCAAGTACTACACTATTATGAAATTAATTGCAGAAAGCAAAACTGGGATGTTTTTTTAACTTACAAAGAAAAGTAAAAAATTACAAGAAATCCCAAATTTCAGAATCAAAGCAAATTCTCTTAAGAAAAGTGCATGGTCTTAAAAATATCCAAACATACCCAAATTCAAACTCCTATTCGTCACCAAAAAGCAACAGAAACTGACAGAGAATACTCATTTTAGGAAGTATATCAGCAATATTTAAGTATGACAAAACAGTAATTGAAAAGCTCTTTGAAAATAAGTCCATGGATAGACCTGTGGTACAGAAAAGAGTCATGAAATCAGAATACAATTCCTTCAAAATGAAAGATTTGAGTTTGTTCTTCTCATATATGTTTAAAGGAAAAAAGAAACCCAAAAAAACCAAAAACCAAACCAACCAAACAAAAAAGCAAAAAACCAAACCAAACCAACCTAAAAGTTTAAAGTCTGAAATGAAATGAGGAGAACACTGCTTACAGACATTTCTATGGTTAGGAGGTTACAGGAAACACCATAAAATAACAGATGATATATTTCAAAAGACAATATTCAGTTCAGACAGATAGTTCCTTATCTAGATAGTTGAGTGAGATTTTGGACTTGCTGATAATGATTGCTTTTGGAAAGTGTTGCACAGAACCTCAGAAAGATCACCAAAACTACTTTTAGTTTTCTTTTTTTTTCTTTGCACTTTTTAGCTTAAATATTATGTTGCAGATAATTAGAAATGCACATTACAAGATTAAATTCATAACTTCAATAACTTCTTGCTTTAATAAAATCTCTAAACATTTAAATGCTATGAAACAAAGTAATATGGCTCCGTACTCATATTTCCTTGAAGTGGAGAGTTGACAAAATAAAATTAAGTGGTACAACTCACTGGGACAATAATGAGAGTGAATAGCTGATGAAGACATATGAGTTATGTCATGGCTAAATCCAGTTCATTAGTCTTTCCAATGTACTTCACTATTGTCTTCCAAAAGGTTATGGCACTACAACACCCATACCTTAACTTTCTCAATGTTTCTGTAACTCAGCAGAGAAATTAAATTCATGGTAAACTGTTTTAACTTAACAAAACATTTCATTTACAGATAACAGTTTTATATTAAAAGAAGACTTAACCATAAACCTTATTTCACTTTCTATAACCAATAATAACTGTAGCAATTCAGACAAGGATATATCCTCTTGAGGTTTTTGGGGTGGTCACAACTCCATAGTGGGACTGCAGCATGGCGGCATAAAAGACTGCAAGACAATTAATTCAATAAATGTAATTTTGTTCTCTTCTACACCACTTATTCCAGCTAATCATCCCAAGTGGGATGATAAAAACATCCTCCTTGCTCCCTCCACATGAGGAAACTGAAGCATAATAAAGAGTAGTCCTACCCTTTCAACTGTGGGGAAGCAAATGAAGATGGAGGGATGGGAACAAAGTCCCTCCATCTCTGGCTTAATCTGACTTCTCTTACCTAAAAAAAATCCTACACTTGTTTTTGATTGGTAACTCAAGCAGTTACCTGTGTTTACATTCTAAATATGAAAAAGCAAAGCAAATTAAACAGAACAAAAACCAGCCTTGTTTTAAAACTAGACTGAAGTTTTAAATTAAATAGGTATAATGGATTTTCATCCTTTAATATAGCTTTCCAGAAACTGGGTAAGATTGAACTTCAAATTATCCCCACTAAAAAAAAACAGGTAGTCTACATTAATCATGTTTGAGATCTTTTTTTTCTTCAGATGTTTATGGTGTAGGGATTTTTCCTGGGATTTTGAATAGAGAGTAACAAGCCATTTGGACAAGATCAAAATAGAAATGTAAATTATTTCCTTACCTTTAATTTTATCTTCTCTATAAGGGTACCTGCTGCTCTGTTAGTGAAGTACTGATGTGTTTTCTGCCTTTGTCCCAAGCTTCAGAGATTCCTCTGGTGATTTTTCCCCACTTGCTTACCAGCTTCCACTGCTAGCATTTTGAGGTAGTGCACTCACATTTGGCTCCAGGAATACTGCCACAGCTGAGGGAATATAAGACAACTAAAAAACAAGTTAGAAAACAGCAGAGCAATGTCCAGGCAGGAAAAAAAGTTTAAAAACAACGAACCAGTCATCAACTTGAAACCCTTTGATCATTTTCCTTTATCTTTTCATCCATCTCCATATGAAGAAAAGATTTTTCTGTGCTTGGAGAAATTTTAGCCAAAGTAATGGGTGCTGACAGAGTAGTGGGTATCCATTCAGAGAATATAAAATTATTTTAAGGAAATCTAATTTTAGCTTTCTCCAGTATGACTACCCATCACACTATCACTCCAAAACAGAAGAAAGCTGGCAGATTTGGAGGATTTCAGAAAAATCCCTGTCATCTTGTCTCAAGTCTAAATAGAACTGAGAAAAAGGAAGATTCAAGGGCTTTTCATCTAGAAGTTGTCATAGATGAACAATGAGAAGGAGTTTTCATTGCCTTGGAAAAAAAAATACATAAAGTCTGTTTCCTTAAGGAGTTGTCAAGATTATGGCTGCAGATTCCCAACTAATAGTTGTTGCCATCTTGGTCATTAGATAAAAAGAAGGGAAAAGAACAACTAGCACTGTCAGTTTTGTAAGTAAATAAACAACACAAAACAGAGATGACAAAATTTCACTGTGATTTTTTTTCACGTGGAATGGTCACAAGGTCCTGTGGCATTCTTGGAAGAAGATAGCATAACACACTGGTACTAATTCCAGAAAATGATGCCTTTGATGTCTTTCTGGAATTTGCCCTGAACGCATAATAAACTGATGCATGTTACTAGCATCATTCCTGAACTGATTAGAAATGTCTTCTTGATTGTTGCATTATGGAGATGTCCAGGTGAAAGTTAAAACATCCTGTAACTCCTCTGTACTGGGAATCATCTGGATACTGTTTTTTGAACGTCACAATACACAGAAAAGAAGTATCCTGTCAAAAGTAAAAATGAATGCCAGAAATGTAACTAAGAAGACGCTGTGATATTCAATTTAATTTTTCTTTCTTAAAAAACTGTCCAGTTGTCTTCATACCTGCATCTTCTCATTATCCTATGACTAGTATGTGACCCAAGAAAAGGCAAGTATGAATGAACTGAAGTAGCTAATTGCAGTTGGACACATATTCTAAAATCTCAAATAATGAAGGAAAGACCAAAAGGCTCCAAAGAGGTCACTGCCTGCAAATTTCAGGAATGTAAGTACCAATGATGTGCTATAAGTCCAAGAGAGAGAAAAAGGACCCAGGTAATTTCTTGAATGACCCTCCAAAAAGAAATGGGTTTTCCAAGTAATAAGCCTCAAATTTGTCAAGTTACATTCTAGGAGAAAGTTTCCTGTTCCTTTTTAGTACTTTGAGAATGATGAACAATAATTGTTAACAAGTGGAATTGGAATGATGCCCTGAAGATAATAAATTTGCTATGCTCTCATTTTCCAAGGTCGGTCTGAAAAGATAGAGTGATCTCCAAAGTCTGGAAGAACAGCTAATCCAATTTTGCAGTGCATTTACCTGAATTAGAAACAGCACAAGCAAAGATAAAGTTCTTTGGTCTTCCTTTGGCAGAGACACGTTCCTAAGCCACAAAGCTTGAATTTGTTATGAAGAAACAGGTTCTGGCACCAGTAATATAATTTTTGGCATTCTTGAACCTGAAGAGACAAAACTGTTTTGGACCTCTTAGTATACACAGCTCTATTAAAATTCTCAGATCTTCTCTTACTGCTGAGATTGTAGGTACATTTTGGTTAGACACAATCTACTGTTTCCTTGAGATCATATCCATCTTCACAAACTGGAGACACACTTGTGTTCAGTCTTGCCCATATAATTCTACAAGTTGCATCATACAAATAAGTCATGGTGAACTAGATATTTTGTAGCTTCACTCAGAATCTCCAGATATCTATGACATTTCTCTCTGCAGATATGGAAGGGGATGAATGATAGTCAGAACCGTAAGATCTGAGAAGGAATCACCTGTGGATACTAATGCTGTAGAAGGAAGCTCAGAGTCCATTTTATAGAACAAATCATATAAAGTCCTTTGGGGAAGCTCAGAGTCCATTTTATAGAACATATCATATAAAGTCTTTTCTCCATACACAGCAGTAGTGTCTTTCCTGAAATTGACCTGGTATTCACCAAGGTGGAAGAAGGAATAAACTACAAACCATGAAAAAAAAAGAGCAATTTTGAAATTATTAAGTAAATTCATTTTATGTTGGTTGACTTCTTTCTTAAAGGTTAGTCATAGATGTCAATCTTCCGCTTATTCCTACCTGAAATTTTTCTTCATTTTGAAGAGTTCTCAGATACAACACAACTATCTTCGTTATTCTCATGGAGAAATAAGTAAGATTTACAACATACTCGCTTTGCTCTGCAAGGGAACACTCTCTGAGTAATCTGATTTCAACTGGTTTGAGAGTTGTTCACTCCTCCAACAGTGACTGTTTATGCTCAGAATGCTTTGTATGACTGACTTTCCACTTCATATTGATTATTGCACATTTCCTTCCCTATTAGAAGTCAGAAAAGCAGACCTGTGACAGGGTGGCGTTTCTGATGTTTTCTATAATCAGTCTTAATGGAAGGAAATACCTCAAGAAAACTGTGTTATTTTGGAGAATTGAAAGTATTACCTTTTGAACAGTTGGGGACCAATTTTCCACTCCCTCGTATCAGTTCAGCAGCTAAGCAGTGATGGACAGTTTGTGAAGCCTGTGCCAAAAACCCATGGAAAGAGGCAAAAGTTCTGTCCACATTTATTTTAGGTAGCAGGTAATGTGAGATTTCAGAACATCCCAGTCCCTCCAAGCTGAAATGTATCATTTCTGCAAGTCAGAAATGATGCAAAGAAGCCCCTACGGACTACAAAGGAGTGTGAGATGAGGAAGAAACACTAATTTTAGAGCATTTCAGCATGACTCACACGATACTGGCATTTGAATACCATCTTCCTGTATGGTAATTTCTGAGGTAGTAGAAGCTAGCAAAAATTTTCCATGAAAATTTAAAAGGACTACTAGGTATTCAAAGAGCCCTTCTTGCACAGCTGTGAATGGCAAAGAGACTGGCAGAATGAAGCTGCAAATAGGAGTGGAAACATCTTTGATTTTGGAGTCAGGGACTAGAAAAGTGGAAGTTCATGGAGGAGTGATATAAACCAGTCATTAAAAAACAGCCTTAAGAACTCATTCTTATTTTCCATCACACAGGCAGAAAATTATTCTTCAGACATGAGGTCAATATCTCGAACATGCCAGCAAAGGACAAGGGGAAAAAAAAATGAAAATAAAAATAAATCACAAGTTGAATCTTTTGGGACAAAGGCAGAAAACCTCTTGGCTGGACTGATGAATTGGAGGATTTGCACATGGAAGAAAGCATTGCTTGCAAAAATCACTGATTATTAATTAATGACATGCAACTGAAATCTATTTGCATTTTTCTTTAAATATTGCAGAAATATTTTCCCTTGATTTCAGAGTAATTCTGTCAATGTTCAGGTTCTGCAGAAGGTAAAATAATGCTTTACAAAGGATCCTAGCTGCAGTCTTACCTTAGATAACTCTATTCCCTGATAAAAATGTGTAAACTACAGTGTATATTACTAACACTGCAAGTGTGATGAAGGGATTGCAAAATATTTAATTTCTCATGAGTTGTACAGTGTGTCTATTCACAAAAAAATCCACTAGAGTACCCCTTCTGAACAAGTTTCAGTGTATTCACAGGGAGATAAAGCAAGGTATTATCAGGTTCCCTCTTTTCAAACAAGCCATACCTATGAATATTGTCTTTAACCCATTCTCTCTTTTGGGGCTCCTCACTTTCAGTTCTTAATTTCAGTATCCATAGAACTCAAAGTCAGAACTGAACTAAACAGAATTTGAGACTGCAAATGTCTTAGGATTTGAATTTTTGGATTATCCTCACCTGCTCAACAAATTTTACTGGCCTTTTAATCTATGACTTTGCTTACAACATTTCACACCACAGCACTTCTTCCTTTAATCCTTTATACCACAACTAGTCTTTTGAAGGTGTTTTAGAGTACATTTGCTTTTGGAGAAAGGAGAATGACTTGTCTAGATTTCTGTAACCTACAAATGAACATCATCAAGCTGTAGACCTAGACTCCTGTCAAATGTAGACTTGCAAACTTTTCATAGAACTAGGCACACCTATTTCACATTAAAGAAGCAAATTTGGTACATAAAGGTCAATTTTTTTTAGAAAAATCAGTGAGTTGCATTGCCCTGAATCTTGATGATTCCTTGTAATGTGTTGGCTGGCATGCTCACTGTATTCATTAAAATGTTAAGTGCCCCAAAAGATTAGTATTTAGGTGCCCTAAAGACCACCAGAGCTTCAATATGAAAGAATTGTGATTCTAGATCAAAACAATAAGTACTGGTTAATACAAACAGCTAGTTTTACCCTAGAAACTGTCATCATATTTATGTTACCAGCTCATTTGTCCCCTGAAACTTGTATGCAGTTAGAAAATTGTACATAATGCTTACTGCTATTTTAATGACAGATCGTATACAGTGGGTCTTTAAGTTAGCAAAGAGAAACATGCTGAGACAGCTGCAAATTTCTCCTAGTGACAGATTAGCCAAAGGCATAGCAAGAGATACCATAGCAACAAAGAGCGTGCCACAAGTGCAATCACTCCTTTCCATGGGTAATATTTTGCTACAGTCTGTGCACTTATTTATATTGTAATCACATCATTTTTATGAACCATGAGGTATTGCTGGTCACTGTATATATGTGCATTATTCCCATAAATCTTCATCTGAAATTAAGGTAGGAGGTGAGGAGTCTAGAGACAGAGGCTCTGAAGGGAGGCAAGGAGCAATTTTACAGTGAGGTGGCTTCTTAATTTATTCATACATTCTCTTATATAATATTAAGAAAAGCCCTTCCTGTACATCACACATGGCAGGTCACTGATTCACCTCTAAGTATTGCATATTTCACAGTGGTCAAAATAAAGGCAAATTGTTTCATGCTAGTAACATGAAGTCAGTAACAGTTTACATTGTAAAAAATGTCATGGGAGAAGTACATTGCCATATTAGCACTCACTGACCACAACTGCCATACATCTGGCCTATCAGAAACATCCTGGAATAACCTGTACACAATATTTATATGATGGATTTCTGCTTTTTCAAATTACATACCATTACTACTGCTGTTTCTGAAAAACATAGAGGAGGAAGAGGAACAAAGACATGAGGGAAGAAGCTACCACAATGGTGATATCTCTTTTCAACTTTGGCAGAAATAATGAGTAATACTCATTCCATATTTCCCCCCTCTGTTGTTGCACAAAAAGTTGCATGCATGGAGAAATACAGATCAACAGCTAGCATTGCTGCACTGTGAACACTAGGTCAGGCTCAGTTACAATAAAAATGCCATTTTCTTCTCATATTCAGGGACACATTTTAACTCCCTTGTATTATGTTGTCTTACTCAAGCAGCAGTTATGACAGCACCAGTTATAAAGTCACCACTTAATGCTGCCTCCCAATACTGGGAATCTGAGTAGACCACTGCAAAGCATTACTATGTGAAGGTACCCAACAGAGGTCCTTTCATTCCTTATGTTGAAAGGATTATGAACAGTGTATTTTATAAATTGAAACATAAATAAAATTACTGCCTATCCTTTCACCAGCTGTAATTAATTTAGAAACAACCCAGCATCAGGAAGTGAGAAAGAGGAGATAGGGTAAAAATGTAAGCAGTATTTATAGACACCAACAAAACTGCATTGATTGAGAGTGCTGGAATGCACATACTGGAACAATTTGGCTTTATGTGCAGCCAGCTGGTGTGTTTTGATGGTACACTTTCTCTTCTACCAAGGATGTTATGCAATTTTGAGCTTCTTTTAAACTCTGGAAGCCATAATGCAAAATTAGATAAATTGGAATGCTACAAATAACTGACTTCAGGTTCTTTCCAAGATTGTATTTGAATGTAGATAAACACTCAGTATGGATTTCTCACCATCTTGGCAATATTTCTGTTCTTTTCACACTAGTCGTCTATCTCTAGTATTGATTTGGAAAGCAGATTCGGATTTGGAATGTAAATAAATATACTCAATATGGATTTATTTTTGGCCATGAAATATTTCTCTTTTATTTCTCTCTGTCCTTGTAATATTTATTTTATTTTATTGCAGTACCCTATTTCTAATATTGGTTTGGCATATAGTTACATAGTAATATATTAGATATTGATTTCTTCCTGTTCTGCAGTGTGCTTTTCTCCACATATTAAAAATAATAGCCAGTTTTCAGAGCAACAATTGCAGTTCCTTCAGCTTCGCTTAAAACTGTGGGTACTCAGCTATTTTAGAAGTTGGATGATCATTTCCAAAAGATGGCCTTTTATGACCTGGCTGAAAATACTTCTTGCACTTGTTCATAGGAAAACATTCTTCAGTTTCATCTTCCAGAGATTTTCACATGCTAAAAATCAGTATTTGCTATGCATTGCATCTGATTTTTTGGTTAATTTATATTATTAGTATTAGTGCTAGCATTATACCAACAAGTCAATTCTAAAAGAATGTACACTGTTGCCAATTTCTACTGAATATTAGATACTGGACGTGTTGCTAATCATAGTATGATTCACCAATTTAACTCATAGCTGTGTATCTTCAGAATAGGAACATCTTTGAAACTTCTATTATATTGCATTTGATAGTGGTCGAAATCTGAAGCTTCCCAAACTGACAATGAATGAAGGGGCTTTTATGATCATTTTCCTACTGAAGTCCACATCAAAGACAGTAAATTATCTAAGCCAGCTGCTTCTTATTCAACATCAGAGAATCACAGAATATACAGAGTTGGAAGGGACTTACGAGGATCAATGATTCCAACTTGTGATCCTGCACAGGACATCCCCGAGAATCACACCATGTGCCTGCCCTCTTGAACTCTGGCAGGCTTGGTTCTGTGACAGCTTTCCCAGACAGCCTGTTCCAGTGCACAACCACTCTCTGGGTGTAGAACCAGTTCTAATACCCTGCCTAAATCTCCCCTGACGTAACCTCAGACCATTCCCTCGGGTCCTGTCACTGGATGCCAGAGAGAAGAGGTCAGTGCCTGCCCCTCCATGTCCTTCTGTGAGGATGTTGTACACAGTGATGAGGTCTCCTCTCCAGGCTGAACAGACCAAGTGACCTCAGCCACTCCTCATATGGCTTCCCCTAAGGGCCCTTCACCATCTTCATTGTCTTCCTTTGGACACTCCCTAATAACTTAATCTCTTTCTTATATTGTGGTGCCCAAAACTGCACACTGTATTCAAGGTGAGGCTGGACCAGCTCAGAGTAGAGTGGGACAATCACCTCCCTTGACTGGGTGCCAATGCCTAGCCTGATGTCCCCCAGGACATGGTTGGCCCTCCTGGCTGCCAGGACACACTGTTGACTCATATTCAACTTGCCATCAACAAGGACCCCCAGGTCCCTTTCCTTGACACTGCTTTCCAGCCTCTCATTCCCCAGTCTGTATGTACAGCCAGGGTTGTCCTGTCCCAGCTGCAGATTCTGGCACTTGCCCTTGTTAAACTTTATATGGTTGGGTATCTATTGCTCAGCTCTCTAATTTGTCTAGGTCTCTCTGCAAGGCCTCTCTGCCTTCAAGGGAGTCAATGGCTCCTCCCAACTCTGTATCATCTGCAAATTTACTTAATAGCTCTTCAACTCCTGTGTCTGGAGGAGAATGCCCAAATGTGCCCAGTAAAATCTCAGCTATGCTCATAATCATTTCATAATTCTCCTAATGTGTTCCTGAACATCGTCTTTTGTTGTGGTATAAAGTCAGGAACACACAAGAATATATTTCTTCATGTAAAGTCCAAAAAAAATTACTGGTTTAGATAAGTTGTGATTGCCTTCTTTACTCTTCCCCTCCTGCAGGCTGCATAGACCCAAACTAGTTGATTCTAAACCAGCACAAGTTAACTTAGTACTCAGCTTCTTCATGCACAGTCCTTTTCTATAGTTAGCTCTTAATGTCAGCCTTTTCTCACTAATATGCAAACAAATTAGGAAAATAATACCCGGGTTTGCATTCTGAAGGTAAATCATTTCCACATGAGTTTTCTTAACATTTGAATTCTGAGTACCATAACACTATTTCTAATTCCTTATTCATGAATGACCTTATTAGATTCCTATATTCGAAAAAAATTAAAAACCTCAAGTAGACCACATTTTTAAATATCGATTAGTTTTCTCCCATTATTCATTTGGCCTTTTTGCTAGTGACTGATACCATCAGTTTTAGGAAGCTGGTATCATAATTTTTTGTAATAGCATGATTAAATATGTTAACAGAGGTGGACTAGCAAAATACCTCCTTCCTCCACTGGCTTTATCTCTAACATGAAGCTTAACTATTAACAGCTCAAGATGTGGAAATGCAGGTTCTGCTTTTGAACTTGGTATCCTGTAGTAGTAGAAGATAGTACTTTAGCATATGTTTTTTGCACATGAAGGAGGCAAACTTACAGAAAATGTTTGGAGGTAAATATAGACTTCTTTTTTTGGCCTTTCAGGAGAGACTTCACAAGGCTTTTCTGTAATCCACTTATATCACACAAGCTGTTCAGTTCCCTTTGTTTCTTTATGTTTTTACATTATACATGATAACCACACAGGAATTATGTCATTTGACAGTCAGAAACTTATTATTTATGACTTCTTAGTACTGACTCTCTATTTTTATTTTTCTCCAAAAAAGGGGGTTTTGAAACTACCAAGCACTTAAGATTTTTTCCTTTTATTTATATAGAGTTTGGGGAGCTGAAAGAGGAGCTACAAAAATATTGTAGTCACTACATATTAGGGAAAAGCACTCGCCTTTTGATAATAAGCTACTCTCAACACAATCACTCACATTTCCAATACCAATGTGTATTTTTCTGGCCATCAGAATGATGTCTGATAAAATCACCGCTCCCTGCATCTAGAAACACAGAGACCTTCATCCACCTGTTTTCAATGACAGATAACTTTTAGTCAGAAATTTGAATTCAAGTTTGCTTTTGTCTCAAGACAGCCTTGCAGCTGTGTAGGAAATGAAGGAAGAATGTGGAGAACATGCAAACTAGAAGGCAGAACAAATAGTAGGGGATTTAAGGTGACTAGTATTTTCCTTTTAGTGGTGGTAGGTCTGTAAGCAGGTTAGGGTAGCCATTCTACTGAATCAGTGTTTATGATGGTATATATAAAAAAGGATTGGCTTTTTCAAAGCATCACTTCTGAAGAGGTATAAAATCAGTTATGAGGATTGCCCCCACCATGCAGGACAAGAAAAGTCAACCTCCTCCAAAGAGCCAGCCAGTTTACAAAAGAGGCATAGGCCCTTGAGGGCAAGAACCTTCGGCTTCTAACAGTGGACAGAGCTTCACAATCTCAACCAATGCAGAAAAACCTATATTCTGACAAAATTGAAGAAATATCCTCAAAGCAATTCTAATTGATGTCTCCCCTTTTTGCGACCTCTTTTTTTCCCACAGAAATGTAATTCAGATGCACATTTTTACTTACCACTCATTAAACACTCTCAATAAATATAAAATGCCATGCATTCTGCAACACTAATAGTGCCATGTAGTAGTAGCCAGGACAAATTTGAAAACACACACAATTATTTTTCTATTTCTATTACTATTGTTAAATTCTAATTTAGTTCCTTTTGGTTATATTACACATCCACCCATGTTCTACATGCATATAATCAGATTTGTATTGGCATGTACAAAGTTAAGTGTGGGCAGCATTCCAGCACAGTTATCTGAGTATTATAGTATCACAGTATGTTAAGGGGTTGGAATGGACCTTAGACATCATCTAGTCCCAATCCCTGCTGCCATGGACAGGAATATCTCCCACTAGACCAGGTTGCTTAAGGCTTTATCCAACCTGGCTTTGAACACTGCCAGGGTTGGAGCATCCACAACCTTCAGAATCCACAATCTTCAGAAGAAACACATTTGAAAGTGGATTCGGGGTGGAATTGTATGACAGACATTAAGAAAGCATCCTTCCTTCAAAGAATGTCAAAATGTTGTAAAGACCAATGCATACAGAAACTGAGACATGTAGAGTTCTCCATGGAACAGAAGGAATGTAATTCAGCCAGTGCACAATACATTCCACTACAACCACAGTGCACCAGAAATGTAGTGCCTATGCAAGGAAGATTTCAATCAAATGACATAGACACTCAACACCTGCATAGAGTAAATACCACACTAGCAAATTATGGCCTGACACTACAAACAATTACTAAATCCTTAAAGAAAAGCCAATCATGAGTATGTGTGGTGAGGTGTAGGGGGGAAGGTGTTTATACTTACGTGCACACATATGTGTCTTCAGAGTGCATATTAGTCTGGTTTATGTTGATGAAGAACTGTGCAGACCCTACCAAGATACAATGCTGTAGTTTTAGGAAGTTTGTGTGTTTAATACTTATCTGAAGAATTTGCTATTCTCCTGTTTCTCTTAGCCACTAAAAAGCAGAGATGACAGCATGTTTACTTTGTTGTCAGGCATTGTATATGATGAATGTTAAATGTATTTCTATTAATGTAATTTTGAACCAATAACATAAAAAGTGGGAAATGGAGAATAGGAACTCATTGAAACTGTCAAAATCTTTTAGCAAATCCCAGTCATACAAGATGGAAAGAAGCAGATCATACTGTAATGACACATCAAATGCTTACCAGACTCAGCAGTTTCTATGTAGAAACATGGTAATTCCATGTTATTGATAAAAATGCACTTGTTTGTTATCCTGTGAATGAAGAGCTTAGCAAGGTGTACAGACCTTGTGCAACTAGTTTCAGAAAGAAATATATATTAGATTATAATGCAGTTGATCATTACTGTTAGTTGAAGAAGGGATTAACTCTACTATCCCCACTGCTTACCTGAGAAGGTCTGGCACACTGCTTACTATATTCAAGTGATTGAAAAGTGTGCTGAGAAAAGTGTGCAGGACCAGGAAGTCCAATCCCAGTATGATTCTCTTCCCATGCTTCTTCAGTCTTCTCAACTCAGGTCTTCTATGTGCACCCAATTTCCTGTGCACTTTTTTTTTTTTTACTTGTTGGCAACATGTCAGCTTGGTATCATACCTACCCTAGTTGTTTTCACTTTATTCCCAGAGGAACAGCTCCATCCCTTACGATCTGGAAGAACTTTACATTCCTCCCCTTCAAGACACGGTTGCATGTGGCACCACCATTTCTGCTCCACTATTGAAGCTACAAGAGAGGAAAACAAACACATTTGCATGTTGTTGAAATGGACACTTTCATATGTCATTATGTTGCAACATTTCTTTTAATTTCCAGGAAAATCTAAGAAATATATCGAATGACAGCTGGTCTGTGATTTTCAGCAACCTCAGAACCTTCATAAGAAATTAGGTTCCAATTCACAAAAGGTGCTATATGTCCTTAAGTCAATCTCTTCACAGCATTTCCTTCCAATCTCCTTTTTTTTTTTTTTTTTTTTTTTTTTTTTTTTGCTCAGCCCGATTTCAAAATTTTAAGTAGAATCCCTTCTCTTGCCTGGTATACTATATAGTCTAGCATATCCTGATTAAATTTATTCCCTAATGATGATATATTTACAGCTTCTCTGACAGCCAACAACATACCAACAGCAAAGAGATCATGAAAAGGGTGACTCCTGCTACTCTTTCTGAGAGATGTGAAGAATCAGCTAATATTTTCCCAAACAAAACATATGAACCTATGTCAGAATTGTTAAGCAAGACACTAATATTGTACTGAGAAAGGAATAATATTGTTGGTATAAAAAGACTAAAAACCAGACAGAACTATGTTCTGTTTGGTTGGTTGCTTTTTTCCTGTATGAAAAAAATATATAAATAAGATGTAAGACTTCTGCATATGAAAATGATACGCTCATGTAGATTTTACCCAGGGTCCTCTGTTAGTCACATCAAATTTAGCCTCTCAAGAAGTCTCTTTCACTGGCATCTAATAATTTTGCTTAGCATTTCCAAGGAGCAATAGCAAATAATTATTTTTTCCCATCTTCCTCCCATTCACCTTGGACATCCCCTTCAAAATGCAGATTTCCTAGTCTTATTTTAAACAGTTAACTGTAAAGGAGTGGGTCTCCTTGATTACATTAAGCCAGAACAAAACTCCTAGAAACACAAAGGAAGGAAGGAAGCAATAGAAGTAGTCGCACCATCAACACAAGAAGGAGCTGCTCGGGTGGTACCTGCTACCTGCCCAGGGAAGCAGGAGCACTTCACCGTCTGTGATCTTTCTTCTATCTTGTTCTTATTGCAACATCTGTGAAGTGCCACCACTTCACAGGTCCCAGTTTTAACATGGTGAGCTGTGAAAATAAGAAGATGAACAATTTGATAACTTTGCAAGGTAGCATCATACTGTTTGGGTTTGGGTTTTTTTTAATTAGAAATGAATTAAACTTGGCTCTGTAAGGCAATCTGCCATGCATGAAATGAAAATTACAATGGTACTAACACTAGAATGCATTTCTTTGATTTCTTTTCCAAATGTACTATAACTATCTTGGGCAGAAAACACTGGCCAAAAAAACCCAGCAATGCTAAAATACCCATACATGCATATGCTTTCAGAATCTGTGTCTCCAGACTATATGTCTAGGACAGATAAAGTCTTTGATATGGTATCCCAAAACCTTCCTATGGAAGGACAGATAATAACTGGCATGATACAGGGATAGCCCTCAAACAATACCCAGAAATCTACTAGGGAATCACATTTTAAATCTTTTCTGCCTGGCACTGCAAAGTAAGTCTGGGAACCTGAGAAATCAAATTTTTAAAACAAGGGAGGAAACAGGATAATCTTCATTACTCCACATGTGCATCAATCACTCCCATCCATGCTGATCACCAGGATCATGCCACTGGAATCCTATGACAGGACAAATTTGGTGGAAGGGAGTTACCAAACTACCCTTTCTGACCAAAAGATCTGGAGAGCAGAAAAAGTAATTTCAACTGAACTTTCAGTGGTTACTGATACAGCACCAGATATTTCCGGAGATAGTTCATTCCCATAAGAAGAAAGGGAGAAAGAAATCTGATTTTTTTGCCATTATTGACTTACAACCTTTTACTGGGAGGAATACTAATTATGTGAAGCAATACTTGTTTAACACTACCCCTAAGTTCACTACTTCTGCTGCTATTTAACTTTTTGTATTCTCTATGTACTAAATGCTTCAGCTACCTTTTATATCCCTAATGTTAAACTCTAAGCAAGAGCTTCCACAAGAAGAAAACCCTGATAACAGGTTTTCAGTTGTTATTGCACAGCTCCTAAAGGGCCTGAGGAAGGAAAACAAACTTTGTGCAGGCTATGGGCCCTAAGAATGTGCCTAGAGGCAAAAGCCACAGACAGCAGTTAGACTCCATGTCTTCATCAACAAAACATCAACTATTAAACATCTCATTCAAGGAATTATGCATTTTTCAGTAGAACAAAGTCCACCAAATAGTTTTTGATCTTTGTTGGCAGTCAATGTTGGCACAATGTCAGGTTTAATTATACTCCATCACATCATGCTGCGCTACAACTGAAATGATATAACATGATGCAAACCATTAACCCATGATCCATCATATTTTGATATGCTGAAATGTTATATATAAATCAAAAATGTAGGAGAAAAAAAGATTCTTTTTTTGCATACAAAATGCTTTTCTTCACTTTTTAACTATAACTTTTGATTCAATAGAGGATGAGGAAAGCAATTCATACTATCTGCCTGAACTTTGCAATCTCTGAGACTTTCATGCCTTTGATGATAGCAAATAATTTTACAGCTACTGGTACACACTGCTGCAAAAACTACTTTTCATTATTTTCCAAACAATTCTGCTGGTATGTATGACAAAAAAGCAATTTAAATAAATATATCCATTTTTTTCTCATTAAAGCACTTGTAATGTTTTTTTATTTGTGAATAGAGAAAAGAATTATTCCAGGATACATTTGGAATGTATAATATATAGTAGAACAAACACATGTTGCTTTTATAAATCACATTAATTTTTGTTTTGATAGGCAATTACACATGTTATACCCACTCATGCTAACATGCATTCACTAGTTTTTATTTTATGAAAGGTATATTTTTTAAAAAAAACAGACACAAAAGGAAATAAATTTAGTGGTAGAATGAGAACTTCATCCCACTTAATTCTTCACTATATTATTTTTCACTTGTATTCTGTGTATCACTGATCCTGAAACTTTGTCCTCGCTTTATTATGTAGCTTTACACTGCTCTACTAGATCTACAGAAATGCATTAATATAACTGCTAAGAGAAAATAAAGTACAACATATGCTGATAGCCATCAGGAATGGAAGACAGATAAAAGAGCTGTTGTAAAACTCTGAGAGAGAAGTTTTCATACTGAAACAAAAGTTTGAAAGCCTCCTTTGCAGTAATTAGGAGAACAAGATCAAGCATTGCAAGACTTTCATGGAAAAAAGGAGTGTGATTAAATGAAACAGTCCCTTACATTCATGTCCAATACAGAAAAGCATTTCAAAGGATGAAAAGATATGTGAAAAATGCAAGAGAACAAAAAAAGATCATATACTATTGATAGTATTTGGGGAACCTTTAAGAAAGCTGCATTGAAATTTTCTGGGTATAAAACAAAAATTTCCTAGAAAAGTATACAAAGATATTTCAAACCTTGAAAAATCTAGGCCAACCATCCTCTAGTTTCTCTTTACCATCTAGAGTATGAAATGAATATTCCTTGAGAGGGAATGTAGGGATTTCAGCTCCTTATGCTATCAAATAATTAAGCTCCAGTGCAGTGAGTACAGTACATCTGTCACATTCCTGTGAAATTAAAGCTCCTAAACAGTAGATAAAGGATTTCTCACAACCTAATACAAATTAGCCTCATTAATCCACGTAACCATTCCACAAAAGGAGAGCAGTACTTCAGGACAGTCACATTTTGGTTTTGTTACTTTTCTTCTCCTAGCACAAAGTATGCTGCTTGCTTTGCAGAAATTGTTTGAGGAACCAGAAATTCTGGAATCCTACAGAAATTAGTTCTTCAAAACCACTGCAAACCCCAAGTCCTGCATTCCCTGTTAATACAAGCAGTCCTTCCTGCAATCAGTGTGAAGCAGGACTGAAGAAAGAGACTCACAGATCTCTATGTGTACACACTGCAAAATTTTCCTGATGATTATACATAATATATGTGTAAATTATGTTCCAGAAGATGCAACACTGTATTATGAGCATGGAACCTGGAAAACAGGCATAACTATATCTCACCCATTAATGGTATATCCTGCAATTAACCTGTCATTTTTACAGCTCTTTTTTTTTTTAACTGTAGCAAAATCAGCAATAGCTATCTCATAAATCAGGATGATTTGGTACACCAAAAACTTCAGTAGTCATTATCATGTTCCTGGAAAAATTAAGCTAAACAATAATTATTCTTCATTTTACATAAAACTGATTGCACTTAAAAGAGGATGTTTAAAAATATACATCAAAGATCTTTACACATATATAAATTATACCTGTTCTTTTCCCTTTGTGGCAACTTTAAATTTCATTCCTTCAGGTGTATACAATTTCAGACATGTTCTTGTGGCAACTTTAAATTTCATTCCTTCGGGTGAATACAATTTCAGACATGTTTGCACAGTGCATCTGGCACTAAGTTATGGCCCTTACTCTTGTGCTTCTGTGGGAAGATTGCTCCAGGCAGGAAGGGGAGTTACTATTCATGGTTATCATTTTGCTCACAAATATGAATATAAGGTATTGAGTAGTCTTCTGAATTCTACTGTTTATTATGATTTGCCATTTCCCAGCCTCCACACTTAAACATTCCTGTTCAAGTGTGTCCCCCATCTGCTCAGCCACTTGAATCTTTTCTTTCCTGAAAGCTGCACAGATCATGCATTGACACATACACTGGACATTATGAAGGAGGAAGAAATCATGTTGCCATGGACTAGATGAAATAAAATCACAAGCTGTTTCTGTCCTCAGGTTCCCCATCATTGCAGTTGCTTCACACAAACAGTGAAAAAAATATTAAAAAGGCTCTACTATATGCTCTCTGCAAAGACAGTGGCACAGCTGGGTGATACAACTAAACTCATCTAATGACTAACAGCTACTGGAAGAAAAAGAAAATCCCATGTCTCTTGCCCTGCACTCGTTCATCCCTTGCTTGCATGAACATTGTCATTTGATAGTGAAGATGGTAAGTCAGGGATTTTCACTGGCAGGAAAATATCTTCTTTTTTTGTAGGGTTAGCTCTCTGCCAGTTTAGCCCCTACAACTGGGTGCAGAGACCAGTGAGAAGCTTCAGCCACAGGGAAGCAGCAGGAGCTTCAACCACAGATAGGTGATTAACTCCTTCTGCAGAAACCAGTTCCTCTATCAGTTATGAGCACCACAGCTCTGCACTCTTGCATGAAATAAATGCATCTTATTTTATTCTATTTCAGGTAATTCCTCTGAGAATGAGAGTATGTAAAATGTGCAAAGCTCTGTTTGCCTGTGTCTGTGTGGTTTTTAAAGCTTTTCAAGAAAACAAAGCTATAGTTGAAATAAGAAGCAACAGATTGGCAGTAAATAGAAGAATGGAAATTACATGTAGCCATGAATTTCAATCCATATTGCATCTAATATTTTGCAAACTTTGGCCTTTTGTTCATCTTGGGTATGGTCAGGAAAATGTCCCACATGAAACACTAGAGTGACTCAGTCTGTCAAAGTAGGCCCATAAGCAGTCTTTATTCATGTAAATTATATCCACATTAAGGATTATATTGGAGCAACGTTTTTTAATCATCACCTGTATGGGAAAATAAAAAAATGCTCCAGCAGATTAATCAACTTATTTCATCTGTTTCCCTAAGTGAATAGTCACTATTCTATACCACAATATTCAAAGAAATGTGTGATAGGGTATTATTGATAAAAGAAATAAAATTAGTTGTTAAAATGTACCATTTTTCCAGAATGGGCTCCAGATCACTGTCCTACCTGTGGGGTTTCTTGTTCACATGGTCTATTTGCTTTGTTCATACTGATTGACATGGAAAACAGATATAGGTTATCTTTCTGCTACACTTCAGCAATTTCAATGTCCTATCAGTCTCAGTGTGTCACTGCAGATAGGAAGGATAAAAATGAACTTACAAAATCTCTCACACACACAAAACACACAATCACACACAGCATTGTTGCATTTTTCAATAGCTTAACAAGTGTTAGCAGCTGTCACATCTAAGTAATCAAAATCTTATGCAGCCACAGCCAAGCCAGGATTTCCATCTAAACTTCCTCTGCTTAAATGTCAGACAAAGATATATGAAAAAAATACACTATCCCATTCCTTCACTCAATTTATTTTAACATTTTTCAATATTTTTTGTAATAGCCACATAAGAGCTGATAGGGAAAAACTTGAATTAAATTTATTTAATTTATTTTAACATTTTTCAATATTTTCTGTAATAGCCACGTAACAGCTGATAGGGAAAAACTTGAATTTAATTTATTGCTACTCTATCAGCAATGGTGCTGATATTGCTGCAGTTGTGTGATCTAAGAACACAAGAAATGTGATGCTTTTAATTAAAGATAAAATCTTTGATTTGACCAGTCATGAGTGCAATTGGAAAAAAAAACAGCCAAGATTTCGGGAACACAAGCTTCAGTTGTTTGTGAGGACACACAACAAAGCACACCTCCATTTCAGCTCCATGGGCCAGAGGGAGAACTGGCAGCACAGATATCTGGAAAAGCAGAGACACCTCCCACAGCAGTCATAATCTCATTATATTTGGCATGCTGCAAGCTACTGAGTCCCAAAGAAGCACTAGTAGACACACATCGACAGGAACCATACTGAACATGACCTTTAAATATCAAATTCAAAACCCTTTGAAATTGATTTTTTTTGTTTGATAGGTGGGGTTTGGATCAGAATTTCAATGACAGAGTCATTTTTACATTTTTTTCAATGAAGGTAACATCTGGATTTGCAACTGAGATTTATTCTGATGATTGTATATGCAGCTCCTATTACAGTGATTGAGCAAATGATAATATATAATCGTCACATGACTGAAAAGATGAATTCATATTTCAAAATAATGTTTTAAACCATCATTAGAGTTGTCATGTGCTTTGCATTGAACAGTTCTTCTACTAAAACTACAGTATTCAAGCAATATATCCGTTTTTGAAATTTAGTATAATTAAAACTACAGTATTCAAGCAATATATCCATTTTTGAAATTCAGTATAATCTGATTACACATTGAAACTAAAAGTAATCATTCTCACTCAGGGTAAAAATAAATTGTTTCCACATGTTTAATCTTATTTTGCTACAATCGTTTAAACTGCTTTGAAAAACTGAACAGATTTTTAAATCGTGAAAATTCTCAAAAACAAAAAGCTTTTCTATATTTTTAAATATTTGGTATTTTTCTTTCTGTTTGTTTGTTTTTACACCTGTTTGGCCAGTGAACTGAAAAATCAATTACAGACACAGCAGTAATTCCTGTGTTCTCTGTTGTGACAATGAGGCATGACACAGTTGTGGTGCATCTCAGGAAAGACACTCATGTTGCTTTATTTTCAGATGACACATGGGGTTGTGCTATAGAACCAGCAGGAAAAAAATGCTAATTTTATGCAGTCTTATTGTACACCATCACAGAAACCCAGAATAGGTAAGGTTTGGAGGGACTACAGTGGGGTTCCATCCCCTTGACAACCTCCCTTCAGATATTCATATACATTGCATTTATACAAGCTGTCCATGAGCCAACAGTGTGCCCCGTGGCCAAGAAGGCCAGTGGTATCCTGGGGTGCATTAATAAGAGCATTGCCAGCAGGTCAAGGGAGGTGATCCTGCCCCTCTACTCAGCCCTAGTGAGGCCACATCTGCAGTGCTTTCCAGTTTTGGGCTGCACAGTACAAGTGACATGCAGCTCCTGGAGGCTACAAAGACAACTGGGGGACTGGAGCAGCCAGGAGAGCAGGGAGTGGAGTCAGGAGCACTGTGAGAGATTTAAATGGCTCCAGGGAGTGTGGCCAACAGGGCAGGCAAATAGGATGTGGTGCATCAGAAGGACATGATGCAGCAGTTTGCACAGCAGTTCACATATGCTGGGCAAGCAGCAAGGTGTGGTCTCACTCCCATCAGCTCAGCTCAGAAGGAGAGTGGTGGAGGATCCTCTCCCCCATCCACAACAAGCAGAAAGAAACCTATGACATGGTGGCATGACTCTCATGACTGGAATGCTGTAATAGATGGCTATAAACTCTTTTTAGAAGAGACAGATGTACCAAGAGGGGTAGTGGGGTAGCAATGCATGTTAGGGAGTGCCTTGAATGTACTCAAATTTACAGTCTCAAAGATAACAAAGTCAAGAGCATATGGGTAAAGATTGGGGGAAGCCCAACAGGACAGACATCTCACTGGGAGTCTGTTATAGACCACCCAACCAGGATGAGTAGTCAGACAAGACCTTCTCCAAGCTGCTGGCAGAAGGCTCACAGATGCTGGCACCTGTAGTAAAGGAGTTCAGGAAGGCTGGGTAAGTTTTAAAAAGAATTGTTACACATTCAGGAACAGGCTGTCCCTATGTGTAGGAAGTCAAGCTGTTGAGGAGAAAGACCAGCCTGGTTAAACAGAGAACTTAGGCTGGAGCATTGCTTTTCATTTTGCTTTTACTCTGATGTCTCTTGCATCTTGGGACAGGTTCTCAGGTGTATTGTTAAAAAACAGAGCTTATTGCTTGGACTATTTTTGCAGTGCCACTTGTAGGTAACACGTACAAAGAACATGCTGCTAACTGCAGCCTGTTCCAGGCTTCTTGGATTCAATATGGTGTTTTGTCTACTGAGAGGGCCATTATAAAATAACAAGAGTAATTCTTGATAAGTGTTTATTCTGCAGATGTTAGCCCAGCTCCTCTACCATGCAATTAACCCAGTTAGACCACTTGGATGAAGGATGATGAGCCTAGTTCATATGACAACACTATGCAGAGAACATCTCTAGTAGCGTTTAAAAACCAAGCTAATGAATGGTTTTCCACAGTCACATTGCCAAGCACAATCTTCTGCACAATACCAAATTAAAGTCTCATCTATCAGCTTGTCAGGTACACCCATATGTGTGGGAAGATTTTTTTCCCTTTTGGAAAGAAATCAAGGAAAACTACATGCCCTGGTTCCAGCCAGGGTCTCTGGGGACTGGTTCAGTTGGGGCGCAGGGTCTGCATTGGGGCAGCTCTGGGTTCCACATGGTGAGCTGCTCACCTCTCTTGTGCACTCTGTTATTAATGCAGTTGTTACTGCTCATTTTCTTACTTCATTGCTGTTTCTTAGCAAATTGCTCTTATCTCAACCTGTGATCTTTACCTTTTGTGCCTCCAATTCCCTTCATCCTACCACAGGAGGAGGGGGTGAGGGAGTGAGCGACTGGCACGTGGTCTGGGGGTTTCAGTAGGAACACCAAATCGAGAAATATCACTGCTAAACCACAACATTACAGTGTAAGCATTCCCCTGAGAAGAGCTCACTAATGAACCTGTAAGATCAAGCCTCAGATATTCTGCAAAACCCATCCACTAAAATGGACTGAAAGACTGAGTTATCCCCACTAAGAGAGCAAAAGACTTACTGGAATAACACAGCAAGCTGGTAGAGTCCCAGATGGCCACACAATCTTTCCAAACATAAAACCACAGATGGAGCACTTCATGTAGAATCTTTTGGACCTGGAGAGCTCACAGTCATCTGACTTTATCCTCCTGGCCTTAGCAAGGCTATTTTTATTAAATCGGCCCTTTGGCAAGAGTGAGCCAGTCTTAGTGAAATAAGCTTATCTCCTCTCTCTCACGAACGACAGAGTATTTTTATGGCAATAAGTACAAATCACAGCTTCATGTCAAACTTTTAACCAAACACAGAGGACCTCAAAACAAACTGATTTTCAGGTAGCCTGAAGGATAATTTCCTCTTCTCCATATGACCCTCCTCAGCCTAGAGTGTTGTGCTCCCTAGGTCCCACTTTAAGTTTTGAAATCAGATGGTCACTACATTCACAAAGCCACAGAGGGCTCAGAGACAAGATCGCAAGCAGTGATCATTTGGGATTTTGCAGCACTTTATATGTTCATTCACAGGAAGAAGAGATGAGGCTTCTGCACATCAGCCCAGTCCTCACCACAAGCTGAGCTCCCTGGCTGTAGTCTGCCCACTGGGTCTTTCTCTGCCTCTCACTCCAAGTTTCAAGAGTGGAGCTGCTCCACCACAGCCACCCCGTTTGCTGGGCAACGGAGTGGGTGAGAGGATGATGACGGCAGCAAAGGCTGAGTGTTTCCCTGCAGGACAGAAATGGAGTCACTTTGCTTTTTGCAGATGAGATACTTGCTGTGTTTCTTCTCTAGCAGCTGCAGGCTGACATCATCCACGAGAGGAGCTTGTCTAGAGCTGGCAGAGAAACAACCAGGGCAAGGCACAGTTTATAAATACTACAAGAAGTCAAAAGCCCCAGTATCTCTAAGGTTGTTATCAAACATGTTAAACAAATGATACATTAAAGTGGGCAGACATTTTGTAAATTACCAGGCTGAGGCTTGAGACTACTAATTACATGATTTCACAGAGAAAAAGACCAATTCAGCTCTCAGGCACTCAAAAGAACATTAGGCACAAAGACTTTTTATTCTCTCATACTATCTCTGTGAGTCTTCTGCCAAATATCTTGACTCAGCAAGAAGCAGAAGCATGTCTCAGAGCAGCCTTCACCATTTGACAGAATGCAAAAAAACCCACTTTTTTTTCCCCTCAATCTCAGGGCTTCAGAAGCCTGTATTTTACACAGTTAGGGGAAATATATTTCCCCTATTTTCTTAGATGACTCTGATTATTAATTTTCTTTTCTTTCCAGCTGACCCAAATGGTCTCAGGGCACATTGTACTAGATGACAAATTAACAGGGTCTCAGGGATGCATCAGGAAAAAAGAAAAAAAAAAAAAAAAGGGGGGGGTTCCCTCCCCATATTTGCAATGACCCTCCAGCACAACACCCTCACCTGAAGGAAAGTACTTAAGAAAAGTACTGTGTATGGAAGTCTCTATGAAACGGGATTAGTGTAACTAAGGTGGAGAGGTAAATTCAGTAGTGTTCTTGAACTGCCTGCTTTTGTGTTTACTAGAAAATATCTCAAGAACCCTAGCTGACCTTGATGTTAAGGGTGCCTCTATAGAGACAGCAGCTGAAGCCTGTGATTTCCATGATTTCCCCAAGAGGTATAGCTGGGTCTCTGTGTTCTATTTCCACTGCAACACACATCTTACTGCTTATGTGTGATCTTGTTTCTCAAATGAAGGTATTTATTGATTAAGGTGCAGAAACTAATAGAATCGTAGGATGGCCTGAATTGAAAGGGACCTTAAAGATCATCTAGATCCCACCCCTTTGCTGTGGACAGGGACACCTTTCAATAGACCAGGCTGCTCAGACCTCCATCCAACCTGGCCTTAAACACTTCCAGAGATGGGCAACCCGTTCCAGTGCATCATTACCCTCACTCTCTTTCAATTTGAAACCATTCCTCCTTGTTCTGACAGTATATCCCCTTGTAAAAAGTCCATCTCCATCTTTCTTCTGGGTAATAGATCTCAATAATAAGATGGTCAATTCATATTTAAGCACCTGAATGTCACCATGAATTCCATTATCAAAGCAAAGGCTTTATTTCACTTTTCTTTCAAAAATATGCTTAGCACCCCTTTTTCACCCCATGCTAGGATTTTTCAAACTTTGAAAAGCAACTGTCCCCCAAATTTATTTTGAAAGCCTTCAATAAATACCATCAAATAACAAAGAGCAAAGGGAAAGCAATGACTACCAAAGTAAGCAGCATAAAGATTTTTCGAAGGACAAATATGAACATCATTTGTTTAATATTTGTATTGAAGAACTGTTAAGCTGATCAAACCTAGAACACATGCTATAACAGAAGCACTCTGGGACTTTAGTGATGACCTGATAGAATCCAGCCAGTGAGGTCAAGCTGCAGTTCAGAAAATTCTGCCAACATCAACATTGGTGCATCAGTTTTTTAGGGGGTTTGTTTTGCCTTTGTTTGTCTTCACCTTATCTATATTCATGACTGGCTAGAATGTAGTAATTTAAAGTTTCTTTAATTCTGTAATGTATTTTTATAATACATCACATTCCGTTTTGCGGCTCTGTAATGGTCAATTAAACCAAATTATCACATATACTTTCAAATTTTCCTCCCCATATATGTGCAGGCACGCTCACCTGCCTGAAAACTATGTAACTCTTCTTTTCTTTTTACACCCCTGCCTTCTAGGACTTCCCCACAGTCTGTCAGACTTCCCAACATATGTTAAGAGAAGCTCCATAGGATGTCTCAGCACACAGTTCACCATCTGAAACATCTTTTTTAAGTTTCAGCTTGCTTCTGTAGAGCCCCAGGCAAGCTCTTTGAAGTGCAGAGTCAGGAGGGAAACTTAACTCAGGCCTTTAGAAAAAAACTGCTAACAAGGCACATGTCTAGTACTGTGAAATGCTCTCTTTTGGAGTGATCTCCCCTGCTCCAACCTTCCCTCTACATTATTGATTCCATATAAACAGCAAGTCTCTAAGCCATGCGCATGATGAATCAATAAGGATCTAGACAGAGTCTATGAATTGAAACTGGATGGCCTGGGAAGAGGCTGGCTATTCTTCAAGACAGAGGAAAAGAAAGCACATTTCAACAAGCCAAGTAAACGAAGAGAAACTGCCAGGAGAGCCATTCAGAGCTGTGCAATCAAGAATATTTTTGCTCAAGGATTCCCAGTAGATATTTTCAGGTATCTCTTCTTGTTGAAAAGGTATCTTTTAAGACGCTCCTATCAGACCCTTGGGCACTTGTTTCTCAAGGAACTCTGGTTAATTGAAACTGTTGATAGGAAACATATATACCACCCTCATTGCTACACAAAGTCAGAAGCTGCAAAAATATCACAGTTCCCAGAACTCCAGAAGCATGTTTTGTAAAAACTGTCAGGTAACAAAATCATCTGAGGTAATTCACACCTTCAAAAAAAACCAATTCAAAACAAAGATATAGGGGAAAAAATCGTAATTATTCAGGGACTTTTTCAGAGAATGAAGACATGGCTTCATGCTTGGCATCTTAATCCCGTATCTTTATGGAAGCTCATAAATTGCACAGAGGGCTGTAAGAGGCCATGCCAGACCAGCTCAGGATCACTTTTCCTTACTGTCTATCCATGAAATAAGCCAGGCACCTTGTCTATCTAGACCACTGTTGAGACACAAGTACAGAGCACAGCAGAGTTTACTGGGCAGCTCTTGGACATAAGTTTTCTGGGACCGTAAGAACCATACTTGGAGTACAATAAAAGAAAATTCTTAGTAAACTAATTTTACATTACCCCAAAGAGGTCGAGCCTCCTGAACTAAACATGGGACTCACAGACCAGCCAAGGAACTGTGCTGCCTACCATGGAGCAGAGGGAAGGCTATGGTGCTGTGCTGTTGTTTCTGAAAGGGAAGCTCAAGGCAAGCTGCCAAGCAGGTCCAGCTCCCACAGCTCCTCCTCTGCCATGTTACCCAACACCCAGATCCATCATTCCCCCCCAACAGCCAGAGCAATGCTTCTGCAGACACCAGAAATGAGGCACTGTCCAAGGTGTTATACCAGTGCCAAAGGGAGAGTCTGAAGAGGCATTCACAGTTCTCACAACTTTTTCATCATTGTGAAATGGTAAGGGAGGTAGGCCCTCAGAATATTTTTTTCAAATATGAAATTGTTATTGTTGAATTTTAATTCAACCCCAGCTAAAAGGAACTTGCAAGGAAGACTTAATATATAGGTAAATGACCAACTGCACTTAAAATTATAGCATCCATATACTGGCTGTATACATTTTTATGACTGCACATTCTTTGATCGTTTTGTTAATTTAATGTAGGATTTCCCTCAGAGAGGTGGACATTAAAACCTCAAAACTTCAACCCGCTGATTCCTCTGAAGAGTGGTTTTTAATAACTGGCTTTCTTAATAACTGCGAGATTTGACTGTTTTAGTTCTAACATGTACACCAGAGGAAAACAGATGAGCATTAAATAACTGTCCAGGTCCACAGCACTGATATGTTGTGAAAGGAGCAAAATGTAATATTTTTCAGCATGTGGAAGACTTGTGAAACAAGAAAAAAATTGCCTTCCCACTCAATTCACCACTTTAAAAGCCAAACAATAAGGGGATACACCATAGGATTTGACAAAGTGCCATTCATGAGATACCTTGCCTGATCACATGCACAAGTCTAGCAGGTGTTTTATCTTCATAGGGCTCACAAGTCAGAAATCTTCAGAATAATCCTAGTACATATCCTCCAGATGCAGCTGTAGTTACATCATTGCAAAACAAAATTTTTAAAAAATTAAGAAATCAGAAACTGAAGATGCAGCAAGGTGTCAGCCTTTCCCAGCTTCAGTGGGACACCCTTGCTTTAACACCTAACTAGGTGAAAGTGCTGCATTGTCTAGGAGTTCTATGTTGACTGGGCACCTATAATTTCTATGGAACTAGACCCACAATAAAAAAAGTAAACATGGGTACTGTGAATTTCCTTTATCCCACACACAGCTACTCTGATATTTGTGGTTTGTAACTGCTCTTCACTTGGATTTTTACTACAATGACTCTGCTGCATAATACAGATGCTAGCTGATTATTTCTGATACTCTGACTCACCTCTCCAAGGGAGTGGTGTGTTCAGTCCCATTTCCCTTCCTATACAGTTCTTTTTAGAGTCTAACGACACACTTATTACATGAATATATTGTCAGCTGAATGAACAGAAACTGAACTTCAACATGATCCATGCATGCATGGATTGGAGCCCCAAAAGCAGGGCACAGCAGTGTCTGAGCCTGCAAATTGAACAGACTTGCTGGAGTTTTGTCCTTGCATATCTTTTTAAGGACTATATATATGCATACATACAGTCAAGAACATACAAGAAAGTGTCTCTAAAGCGGATTCGGTACTTTAACATAGCAATACATCTTGACCTTTTTATTCACTTCTGAATATTTATTTACTATATTATTATAACAAAAATGAAAGTGGGGTTTCCCACTATGTCACTATACAATGGATGTCTACTGTGCCTAATCTAATCTGGACATCCTGGTATAATCAACGCAGCTAGAGAAAGAAGCACTCCCAGAAGGTATTAAACGAATTTTGAGTGTGCAAGATTAGACCACTCCTTAAGGGAAAGGACTACATCAGGAGAGACAAGACTTGGTCTCTGGTTAGTCATTTCATCTGGGAGCCTGTCCTCATTGGAATCCAACATTACCACACAACTGAAACAGGCATAACAGAGGTCAGTGCTCTGTGATGACCATGTCTGCTCTAAGACTGATAATACAGGTATAACTAAACCAAGCTAAAATATAACCACTGATTTATCCTCCCCTGTAAAGCTGACTTTTAAGATCTCAGACATTTTTCAGGTCCCAGCAGAGGAGTCACTTGCAGGTCCAAATACAACACTCAAGGCAGAGGAAGAAGAAAAAGGACATTTGAGAAACATACTCCCCTAGCTTTTATTTCGGGAGCTTTTAAAACTTTACTGGTTATGGTAGTAGCATATTGAGACTGATTTTCAAAGTTCTTTTTGAACAGTGAACTTTCTCCTTCAAAGGAAAAAAAATAAAGGAAGAAAAACTTAGAGGACTCAGTCAGACATCCTGGATTTAAAATACATCACTGATTTATGTCCTTGTTGTTTTAATAAAGGGACACAGAAATAGTCTGAAGCCTTTAAATCCCACTCTATAGCTGTAAAGTAACACTCTGGCATTTTTCTCCAGGTTGTCTGTAAGAAAGAAATCTCATGTTTCCCATCTATCTCCTCTTTAATTATTCATTATTTGCTATGCATGAACCTAGGAGAACTTTCCATAAAATAAATAAAGTACAAAATAAATGCCAAAAAACATAAAAACTTCATTAAGAACTATTAAAATTCTTACCACCTAGTGAGCATTGTTATGAAAAAATGAGTGATATTTTATAGCTTAACACTCCTCTCTGACAATTATTCTACTAGGATAAGCCATAATTTGGCATTTTCCCATATTTTTAGTGTGGGTCATAATCTTATGCAAGTGTAGACTGCTGTAATCCTAGCACCCAGCAGAAAAGCAAATTAGTTTATAATCACTCCCAAAGATCTGTTCCAATGACATATTTTTAGGGGAACTTTTCTGGCAGCCAAGATCAGTCTGATTAGTGGGACTTTTTACTTTTTTTTTGTCTTACACCCTTATTTAGTGTGACAGTTTCAAATGGGAGCTCTTCACAGGATTCACTGTATATGCAGGTTAAAAATGTTCATTAGAGTAATTTATATTTCAAAATAGAAACAAGAACTAGACTTGAGAATGAGATTTGCTTCAGGAAACCCATTATTTTTAAAAGTTCTTTCAGTACTTACTGCCACTGGTGCCCAACAGACCAGCAGAATTTATTTCAGCAAGATGAAAAATAATGAGGATAAAACCTTGTCTGTGAAGAAATAGACCACATGAACTGCAAAAATAAGACTATGATTTCCATATGCCATTCAGACAACTTTAATTTAGTTTTGCTCTCACGTTCAGATAAAAAACTACCCTTAAGTTCTAATTGCCTTTAACATGAACAAAAAATGTTGATATTCTATTAATGCAGGTCTCAGTCCAAACTAATTAAAATATTTTTGTGTTCTTCTACTTCCAAAAGTAGCTGACTGATTCTGAACATTTTTTTGATATTTCTATAACTAAAGAACAGCTGATCTAGAATATGGCATTTTTTCAGGCAACAATATGCAGTGTTCCTTCTGGTAGTTTTTTTTTAAAGAAAATTTAAAATTACACCAGTTTAAAAATACTTTCTTTTTCTCAAAACATGAAGGTTTTATTTTGGATTTGTGAAGTAGTATATACCTACCCCCTCTTTGCCAGGCAAAAAGAGATTTACACAGAATTCATATGCAAAGCATGCAGTAGTGTAACAAGATGGCACAAAATTACTCTTCCTCCTTCCTTATTTAAACTTATTTCTTCTCTCATATGTAGTTATATTTGCTCTTACTATCTCTGGCAGATGTTCTGGGGCGAATGAGGCAATTAAGAATCAAAAATTCCCATTTCTTCCAGATGCTTATTCTCTCAATATTCACTCACTGGAAATATATTTATTTTCCACTCTGCAGTATCTAGCAGTTAGCACACCTTCTGGGTTCCATTTCACAAAATTTCCACAGTTAATCTGACACGTCAGTGCATCTTAGTTGAACGTTTAGCAGCAGTAATACTTTTTTTCTATTAGTAGCATATTTACATAACAGAACAAAATTGAGCAAAGTTTTAAATAAGTGCTTTACTTTAGAAATATTTTCATTTTGTTTTTCATAGGTTCAATACTTTCTGCTGTCTCATTTTTAAAACTTACCTTTGGTTCTCCTTATTCTTCCAGCTCACAGAATCTAATGTTGGTTTCAGTCTTTTCTATGATTCATTCTGTCCACTGAGACTGAATTACAGGCTTAACTGCTTCACCCTTGTTCCCCTCTCACTGGACACATACACAGTCCTGGGTTCAAATCCTGGATCCAGGACAATTCTGACCTTCCCAGCAACTCACACAGTTCTCCTCTCAAACATGGTTGTGGAGCACAGACTCAGCTGAAGTAATTCTAATAACTTGCACCTAAAAATACAATGGCACAATGCACCCAAGATTTGTGTTGGTCTTAACAGGAGACTTTTCTTGTGCATATCCCTTCTGTAGGTCTGCATTCACCTAAAATAACCCATGCATTCAGCTTTATACTTCAGTCATTCAAGGACACTTGATACTGAAGCCAGAAGTATTTTGCAAAAAGAATTTCAAGTCTACTGCATTTACTTGAGAACAATTTGACTACAAGTTATACAAACCTATGGGGAAAAAAGAACAAGATGACTTGGCAGCTCCTGCCTCAGCCTCCTCATTATTACAGTCAGAATTCTTGCTTAGCCTGGTAAGAGAGCTACACAAGGCAGACTGCTCTTTTAGAGTCTTCCTGCTTTTTGTCACCTCAACCCCCAAGCCAGCCTCCATCCTCCAGTAGGTATGACATTGCCATCCAAGTAGAGAAGTGGGTTTTTCTTGGCCACAGTTAAATGGTGCTTTGGCACTCCCAGAGGGAAGCTCAAAATTTCAGTATTATTCCTTTGCAAATTTCAAGAATTCTTTCAGACTTTCTCTGTATGTACACAAATATCTTAAGGGCAGGTGTCAAGAGGATGGGGCCAGACTCTGTTCAGTGGTGCTCAGCAACAGGACAAAAGGCAACAAGGAGAAACCGAAACACAGGAAGTTCCATCTGAATATGGACAAAAAATTGCTTTGCTATGAGGATGACAGAGCACTAGAACAGGCTGCCCAGAGGGATTCTGGAGTCTCCTCAGGAGATATTCAAGACCTGCCTGGGCACTATCCTGTGCAACCTGCTCCAGGTGAATATGCTTTAACAGCAGGGTTGGGCTTCATGATCTCCAGAGATTCCCTTCCAATCATTCTCTAATTCTGTGTATTTTAGCTCAACAAGGAGAAATGGAACAAATGCAAAATCCAGGTTTTAAAACTAAACCTTCTTTAACCCAATAGAATTACATTTGCAGAATGATACACAGATATAAAAGAATCTGTCACAGACCAAATTTCACTGGCTTCTGAACTGCAACATCAAACTCCATTTGAAGACTAGAAATAAAATAGGACCTCTACAATTTTACTGAGACATTATGACCCTGCCACACAAGAAGACTTATTAGGAAGATAAAAGAGCAATACCCAAACTGAATCTTCCTGCCAAGAGACTTTCCAAAAAGTTCCAGAAGCTTTACGACAGGTTGTAAATTATTTGCTATATGAGTTCAGGGAAGTATTCACACTTACCCTGAAAGCTTGAGTTGCCTCTTTGTGAAAGGAGCACCTTGGTGTTTCAGAGCACCTAGGAGAGATGCCTAAAACTGGATGTTGTGGAAAATTCCCTAAGTTGTCAGTTAGGTTTGAAAAGCTACTAGGATTTTGTGAAACTCCCATAAATAAATGATCAGCACTTTAAAAACAATAAAATGGTCCGTGTAAGCAATTTCATCAGTGATGACATTGCATTTTTCTCTTTCATCCAAGTCTCTCATACTTCTGTGCACATATGCATGCACGTATACATGTATACAGATCTGGCTTTGCTTCTTTGGAGCTGTTGGTTTGTGCAGCTTAGGTTCAGATCAATTCCCTTAGCTTCTAAAATGATAAGACTCTTGTACAAATTTACATTGAGTCTTTTATGGCTGGACTTGCTGATCTTAAAGGTCTTTTCCAATCTAAATAATTTTATGATTCTATGATTCTAAATCTCTACTGAAGTGGAAGACTGCCCCAGTGAGCCTTAGAATGGTAAATTCCCTCAGCACTCAAAAGAACAGAACTAAATTTTTTTGTTCAGAAAGAAACTTTATACACTACAAACCAAAACAAAGAAAGTATTTTTCCTGCTATTTCCCAGAATAGCTGATTGTTTCTGAACATTTCCTTGGCACTTGTATGACTAAAGAACAGCTGTTCTAAAATATGACATTGTACAAGCAATTACTTAGCACTGCTGCAGAGTAAATTCAGTGAAGAGTGTCAAGAGAGAAGGGCACAGTCTTTAGACATCAGCAGCAGAAAATTAATGCAGCTGAAAGTTAGATAAACCTATCTGCTGAATATCATAGAAATAATCTCCACATGGGATGTGCTTTTCCAGGCACAAACCACACAATATGAATATGTGAAATAAATGATTATGGGGGTGTGCAGTGGATACCAGCACACATATGGGACAGTCATCGCTGCATGTATGGAATGTATGTTGGATATATGGAACATATATTGGAAAACCTGAGGGACAGTGCAAAAAACCCTAAGACAGGCACTAGGATACATGTCCTCCATACATGAAAGCAGATCTAGATTTTGAAGATAGAATTGGTCCTAATCCCACCATGACAGTAATTTTACACATCTGGATAGAATGGTTTGGGTTTTATAGGACCTTAAAGATCATTTAGTACCACACAGATACCACTAAGGATCAGACTAATTATAATGTGATACTGACCCAGTACATTTGACCTATAAAAATGACACGATCTTAAAATGTTGAATTCGGAGAAAACATAATGTAAAGGAAACTGTAAACTGTTCAGATGTTATTTCCAATTATATTCTTGTTTGATAGTCCCAGATGTTATTAAAATTTTATGAGCATTTCTCCAAGGAAAATGACAGGAAAAAATTAAATTGTCATACCAGTGGAGAAAAATCTGCTCAGTTTCTTCCACTACAGAAACCTGATTTCACAGTCTTGGACATAAACTTTGTACTAGTCATTACCATCCAATATACTTCAAGATAATCCTACCATCATCTGCAAAGCCATCAGAAGACCCAGACACAGCTCTTTTAAATTCATGTCAAATTCCAAGGCTGGAAACCTCAACCATAAGGTGCATGCAGAGTTTTCCTGCATTGTAAGGCTTCACACTTTCAGAGTAACTCAGTAGACTCTTGTTAGCAGCATTAAGCATTTATATAAAGAATCAGAGAATGACATTTCCTCAAAACTCATCTGATATTTACCTTTAAAATTTGTCAACATTTTCCCATTTATGACTCCTATACTACCAGCATGTATTGGAAAGATTCTCTTCAAGGACAATGCGGCCAATATAGTCAATGAATAAAAATGTTTTCAGAAAGGGGGAAGGTTCTGGGGAGTGGGCATAGGCAGGTGCAGCAATGCCACTGGTTTGCTGTAGAACAGTATCCTCCTGTGTGGTGTATGGCAAGAGTCTCCAGGTCACTAGACAGTCCTTCTCTTCCTTCCTGATCACAGCTCCATCTTACATCCATTGCTTTCCTTTTCTACTCCAAGGAAAGGTTTATTTACAACATTCTCTATGACACGATATACATTTAAGCAAATGAAAAATTCAGAATATAACTGAAAGCCCAGAAAATAATGTTTTCAATCTGGAAATGCTAATAAAAATATGTATTGCTATGTGCACTTACACAACAAGGAAAATTCTGATCAACAGATCCAAGAGAAGGGTACTATTAAACCAAGAATAACTGAATAAAGAGGACTGTTGGAGGAGGAGGGTGTGTGTAACAATTTGTTTCATACTATTTTTACAGTCTTAGTCAAAACTATGGCACGAAAATGCAAGCATTCTGTTATCCTACATATAAGGATAAAGGAATCTAGCAGAATGCATTACTTAGTACACATAACGAATCAATGGGACAAATTTGAAATCAAGAATATAAAACTGTAAATGTAGAGCTGATTATGGTATTAGGGGAATACCAACATTTACTCATAATAGGAACAAGGAACAGAAGGATAAGTGATGTTTTTTTGAGTCCTAACATCTTGCAATATGTTCCTAACAAAAAGTAGAGGAAAACTTAATCTTCCAAAACATAAATTAGCTAAAGAAACAGTTGATTGGTGGGACTGTTATCCTAAGGAACATAACATTACTATAAATGAAGGGCAGAAAATATTTAAAACTTCGGCATTTCAAACTGTAAAATCAACTATGTAACTTCCACAACAATACAATCTTTTGTGCAGCCATCTCCTGTCCACCACAACACAAAATCTGAATGTATTTAAGACAAAGATCCTGGGTACTCACTCATGGAAAGTTAAAACACATTTACATTGAGATTACAAGACCAAGCCCAAAAGAAAGAAATGTCCTTTTTCTTTTCTTAGAAAAACATCAAGAAACCATACTACTTGCTTCTTCAAAGACAGACAAGTCTCACAGCTAAGGTGATGGTGGAACTGGGAGCAAAAATGAAGGCAGGCATTTGCTGTGATGGAGCTGGCAGCACAGAGAAGAAATAGGCATAACTGTTATTGTGATTATTTCTGCACCCATGTCTCAGCCAACCATCAAAACTGTTGGTATCTTGGCAGTCTCAGATTTTTTTCTTCCTTTAAACCCTGGCAGAAGGCCAGGGAATGTTATCTGCTGAATTCTAACAGATATGGTATTAACATTTTAGATTGCAATAACAGAGACTGATACAAAAGTGCTTGACTGACTGTTCTATTTTATCTTCAAGCAAATGGAAATTTTGGAATCAGGTTCTGTTCCTAATACAACTGAAACTTTCAAATAATACCCAAGCTAGATAAGAGCATCTAATATCTTTCCTTCCTGTGTCTGCTAAAATAACCATCACCTTCTTTGCTTCTATATTTAAACATTAATTAAACTCAGAATTAAGTTAGTGAAATCTGCACACAAAGCACTCTCATTTGAAAGACTATCTCTGGGCCAAACTTCTACAAGAGATAAGATTGTCCATGTTTGAGACATGAGCCAATATGACAAAAGAGTTTGATGAAGCAGCACTGACAGATCAACAAGAGATGAGTGGACATCACCATCTAAAACCTTGACAGCTCCCACTGACATCTTCCAGGCTCTCCTGGTAACTCCTAAGGCATCCACACATATTTCTCTGTGTGCTTGCAACTTCCCTCATTTAAATATTAGGCATTTTTCTTCCAATCCCAACAAAGAACCTGGGAATATGCAGGACAACTCTTACATCCTTTGACAGGTCCACACCACCAGAAGGTGCACGCTCAACACACACAATTTACTCACAGGGTCAGATCACTCACCCAATGTCATAGTACTGATTCTTCAAAAAGGTGCAAACTGAGGAAATGTACTCACAGTACTGTTTATACTGCGTCTGCTTACCCTTTATGTTAGAGCCCATACCATGAAAATGGGAGATCCACATTTGATGCCTTCTTTATCTCAAAAAGGTTCAAACCACATATCTTATGTCCCCAGAGAATGACACTACCTCCAATAGGGCTCATTCAGGAAGGCAGAACTTACTTACCTAGCAGGAAGGAGGCATGTCATATCTGGTTTCTGTCCTCTGCAGTAAAGTTACTGTTTTTAAAATTGAATTCAAACACCCTCTATTTCTGTATTATGAATGCTGTCCTCTACACAGTGTAAAATGCTCAACAGAAAGGACAAATGTACATTCATACTAAACCACTAGAATTTCATGATGAAGGGTATATCTTCAAAAACACAAATGTTTGAATTCTTCAGAGGTCCTCCATGTAACAGTTAGAGCTATTCTTACCTAGATACTGAGTCTCAAAACACTGGTAATATAGATCTCAAACAACAAAATTGTATGTAATCCCCTAAATTTCCTGAAACAGCAGTATTTTGCCACAATATGTTGTAGGTCTTTACCCAAGCTTCTGAGCATTTTTGTCATTAACTTGCACTGTCTTCATCCAATAACAAGACACCAGGCTGATACAGTCCTTCTGAATGACTGCAACCTCCAGTGTATATCCTAGGAGTAGAACCACTTGCATATATTCTACAGTGTTCCAGTTGTTGTAACATTCAAGAACTTTTGATATGATTTTTCACACAAAATACAATGAGACCAAAGTCATTGCTGCCTATGAAAAAGACCAGCACCCAGATCATGGCGCGCACACACCACCAAACTATCCCAGATGATAGTTTACTTTATTTTAACTATATGATAGGCATTAGATGAGTAAGTTCAGCTTCTAAGTGACTTTTTTAATGAAAATGAACTATCATTACTTTTCATCCAGTAACTCCAAAAATACTCAATTGCTTTATTAATTTATTTATCTACCTAGAGTGTTTTCCAGTTCCATAACCAATTCCTTTTGGCATGCCAGTATTCATGATTAGCCATATTTTAAAATAGCTTTTTATTTTGTCCAGGTATTTAAAATTAAGAAAAAGGTTATTGTTTTGTAGTTTGAGGAACATTAAATTATGCTTTGATTCAAAAGCACTCAATGTATTTAGAATATTTGATTTCTTTATCAATGCAAAAAAA
>NW_008667553.1:0-7122 GCF_000695815.1 Acanthisitta chloris | reverse complement strand
GTTTTATTTCCCTTTGATTGGAACCAAGTCGATTTCAGCTATTGTTCAGAGTTCGACTGAAATCTAGACATCGCATCTTTCTTCACAATGAGGAGTAATGTGACACTGAAGGCAGGAATTATTTGCCTTGGCTTCATTAGGCAGATTGTAAAATAGCTTGTAAGATATGTCATTAGTAAATTAGCTGTTGGTGTGACAAATGAGCCTGACTCATGTTTTCCTTCCCTTGCGATAGCATGAGCCCTAGAATGCAGTCCTGTTGGAACAGCATTTCCCCTGACTTGGCTTAGGTCTTCAACAGAAAAGATGCAACAAACTAGCTTTTATTGTGCTGCATAAAGTTGATCCTGATTAACACATTGTCAAGCACAGAAGTGATGGAGTGAAGGATCTTTGATTTCCTGAGGAATTTATATGAACAGAGAAATGAATCAGGTTTTCAAGTCATCTTTGTACTTGAGAACAAACACAGGACTCACAAAGGCAGCTGGAGGAAAGCTTTTATTGCCCTCATCATTACAGACACAGTGGGTGTAAATGCCATGGTCAATTATATCCAAATGTATGAGAGGGTTTTGCCCAAAACTGAGCAAGTGCTTTATCTCAGTATGTCTACCAATCTATATTTTCTCACATAAATCTGAAGAGATCTGCTCTGTGGAGCTTGGAGATTAAGAGTTCAGAGTTCAGCATCAGAGATTTTTTCTTCTTTGGTGGAAAATCTTTCTTCGCCGAAGTTTAATATTTAAGGTTTTTCTCAACTTTAACAAGGTATCTTTAAATAAGGTAATGTTCATGATCATGACAAATGTTTCCTTTAAAATACAATATGCCTGTTTCCAGACTGTGTCACAGTGCTGGTGGATTTCTTTCGTTTCTGTATGTGTGCACCATAGAATTACTTTTATTCTCATCTAACTTTTTAATTCAAAATTCTTATGTTCACTTTTTAAAATAATGCTTATTTGTCTCTTAGAGTGCCTATCACTTCTGAATATTTAAGTCCTGATTAGCTGGATACATGAGAGCTGCAACAAATCAATGAAAGTAAAAATGAACAAATACCTGGGAATGTACTGCACAGGAATACCTCTTAATAAAGTTTAAGTGCACTGACTAAACACATCAATGCTTTATATGTCAAAAGCCCCATTGCACCCCTAAACATCTGTATGCATAACTACTTTTAACATGAGTACCTTCTTTATTTTGCACTACAGACTTTGGATAAAAATCCATTTCTCCTAATGCCTAGCTTTGTTCAATACTCAGAAAAAAGTTAGGAAAACCAGACTGATATCAAACTCACTAGCAGTAAAGCAAAATGAGCCCTATGCACTAATGCCAGAACATTATTTTGGGATTTTCTTTTGCTTTTACATAGAGCACTAAGAGCAGGGAAGCATATGGCAAAGTAAATTTAAGACCAGTTTATAACGCCTTCTTAAACCAGCATTTATGCTTTCTTTCCTTGCTGTTTGGTTGGAGCCCACATTCTGTAGAGAAAGAAGAGTACAATAAGATAGTACATGGAGCTCTTCAGAAGAAGGATGATGTACACTAAATATGCTGTTCTGTGCATTAGGTGATCTGTAAGAAACAGAAGACAGAAAAATCTTATTTAATGTCCACATTGTACAACCAACCTCCTAAAGGGCAGGAAGAACAGGGACTAGGCAGTCAGCTGCTGCTGTAACTACATGGACACCAGTGAACAGTGTGTAAACCTGTAAAATATCTGAATGTCCTTTTACTGGGTTTACACTTCTAATAAGTTCTAAACCTAGTGGGTTTCTTAGCATTCAACTCCCTCTCAATGCCACTGGTTATTATTCCCTGCAAAGGCAAGAACACAATTGTAGTGTTTCCAGCACTTAATACCAGCAGCACCATGTTTGTTTGAATCATTTTGTTGCATTTTTTGAACATATGTGCTCATGATTCTTCCCAAATCCTCCTTCAAGCTAAAAATTATATATTTCTTTGTCAAAGTCCTGGGCAATTGCTATGCTGATGGAGCATCACTCGAAGCATTCAATGAGCATTTAAATACTTCAAGTGTTTAAAAGAGTGTCACTTAATGTGGGCTAATAATCTTGTACGCCAAACCACATATGTAGCATCCTAATAAAGCACTTAAGAAGGCTAACTCATAAGGGTAGGTGAGCCCCTTCTTATAATTGACGACAGAAGTTATTTCAGGAAAGCACTGAGGTATTTTCAAGTTATAGACCCCAGACTTAAAAGGTTTCATGTACGCTATTTGGAAAGATTATCTTCACAATGTTCTGAGCATATGCAGCAATATCTAACTCTTGGATGGCATGTATCACTTTCACACATTTTAATGCATTAAGTTACCTCTATTAAAATCTGCACCACAATCCCCTTCCTGAGGAGCAGTCATCATCAAATCTAGTGGAAAGAGAGTTAAAAAGCCCCAGTTAGGATTTTCTTTCATTTTAAGGAACAAGAATTGATAAATAGTGTGAAAAAGTGGTGATATAGAACAGGAAAATGAGTATCTAGTTTAATAATAAGAGAAAAGGATGCAGAGCAGATATTCACAAGTAGGATTTATTTGTAGAAACAGCTCGAAGATGGGAAATGCTTGTGGAGAAGGGTCTGGGTATTTGTTGCCGTAAGTGGGAGTGTTGACATAAGTGCAGAGTCTCTTTTATATGGAACTGGAGTCAGTTTGACCACCTGATCTTGTCATTGAAGAAGCTGCAGTCTGTTTGCCTTCACAACATACTGCTAATAGAAATGCTGCATATTTTTTCAGAATATATTTTGTGGGTTGAAATGTAATGGTTATTTATGGCCGTGCTCTCACTCATTGGAGGTGTGTTAATTTGTAGCAATCTGAGCAGATGTACTTAAGGAGAAAAGATTAATCTAAACCTAAATAGATTGCTCTTCTTATAGATATTGCTATATTTTAAACCATCTGCATTGATTATATGTTACTTTTTCTTTAAAATTGCATTGACTTTCAGGTTTGGCTTTGCATAAACAATCTTCCCACAATCAAACACAATGGTCTCATTTTCATACATGGTTATTGCCTCACTATTGCTGGACTGTGAGTAAGTAATATATTTAAATTTTGCTCTACATCTTCAGCAACATCATTTTTAACTCCTTAGATTTTTATAGCTGTGTCTAATGTTAGGGTTGTCAGAGGGACTTAGACCTGTAAGCTGTGAGAGGTAGTACTTTGTTCAGAAACTCCTGTAAACTGGAAAATAGCTGACACACGTTAGTGCAGAGTTTTTGAAGCTATGCTAGTTTAGACTGTAGTGCAGACTTTTTGAAGCTATGCTAGTTTACACCTGATGAGGATCAATAATTGCTCTTTTTCTATTACAAAGGGATGCTCACTTGGGGACGCCGATAGCACAAGCTTAGGTTGACTTTCCCAGGGAAACTCTGGTTGCATATTTTAGCTATTGTTGTGCCAAGGAGGGCAGATGTCTTCAGAAACAGTAATAGAAAGCATTATTTATCTAATTTTATTACAAAGAGAAAAAATTCTCTAATAATATGCAGGATTAAATGTTTAACTTGTGAAGTATACCTTGTGCTGGCAGTGAACGCTCTTGGCTTTCATGCTCGTACTTGCAGTAAAATTTCTTGTGTTTCTTCTCTGCTGGTACAGTCAACCAGCTGCCGATTGAGTATCCATCCTCCTTCGTGGGCTGCCAAGGGTCACCTTTGACTACGTTGTCTGTTACCTCCTTTTTTTCTTCATCCACCCATGTCACCCGAATAACTTCTGGGTAGAATCTCTCAATGAGGCAAAGATATGTAATCTGATTTTCATGTTTCTTCTGCAGGATTTCTGAGTTTGCTGGTGGAGAATTTTCTTTGTCTGGATTGGTTATTGGAAGAAGAAAATTAACAAAACAGAGAGTTGAAGATCAGCAGTGCACATCAAATTAATGCACAGCCACAAAATACAAATTCTGAAGACCCACAAAATAAATGTCTTATTAATAAGGGTTTTAGCTGTTATCAGAAATGTTTAGAAACTGAAATACTTACTGCTGGAGATACTAGGTAATCTCCCTTGGAACTGAGCTAGAAAACTTCAGGCGACTACATGAAAGCCAATATTCCACAGCCTTCCAAGCAGTACTGCTCTCAGAAATGTATTGTTCGGCTCAACATTTTGACAATTATGAAATAATAGCAATATTTCCTGAAAGTGCTTTGTCCATTTATCCAAATTAGAGGAATTTAATATTGCTTTATAATATTTAGGCAAAAATAAGTTGACAAAAGTTTTGTCAACAAATGCTAAATGTAGACCACCTACCTTTCCAATCTTTGCAGTTTTATGTGCCCAGTATAGCCCTTACATATAATTAATGAACCTCTGCTATAACTAATTAATTTTTCAAAAGCCCATAGTAATTTTGGAGGGTTTATTTGAGGGGTGGAAAGCAATTAAAATTAGTTAGTGGTTTCTTTATCTTTAAGACATTCCATGCATTTGCCAGGTGAAGATCTTTAGCGAGACAGCACAAAATGCCCTGGACACCAAGGGTTGGAAATGCTGTTCCTTAAATACTTGATGTGTTCAAGCGCTTGAATTAACACATCTGAAAAGGAAAAACCAAAACTGAACCTAAGCAGAAGAACATGTTACATCTAGATACTAGACAATGTACCTAGCCATACCAGGGTTGTCATATGTGATGTGTTTTGAGAAACATGCTCAGTATGAACATACATGAATACATTTAAAACTAAATGTGAGCTGTTTCCACAGGCTACCTGTAGGTAACCTCCATTTCAGTTGCCCCTCTGCATTAAAACTATGTTATTAGGAGGAATCAAAATCATACAGATTTTGTTCACAGAGATGATGTTTTGGTATCATATAAGTGGATAGTAGAATTAAGTCTGTTGTAGTCAAATGTGAGTTTGTGCAGTGTGTAAACAGGCAGTGCTCACAGGCAATCATTTTTGACTATGCTTACCTGCAAATCAAGACTGGATACATTGTCCAAATTGGCTTTTGTTATATAGAAAGTACTGCTTAAGACTAGTTTTTCAAGGCAGCAGAGAAATTTAGGTGCTCCTCACACTGGAATTTCTATTTAGATTCCTTTGTAAGTCTCTCCCACTGAATTGGAGCATGTAGATGTACAGGCTTTAAACTGTGCTCTGAGCGCTGCAATTTTCATGGATTGGGAGAAAACACATTAATATAAAGATGTATTTTTGTCAAAAACTTCCACCTGTCTTTACATGATCAGCCTATCCTAGATCAATCTTCTACATTGCATTCCCCCTAAAACAACTTAGTGATTCTTTGAAGTATTTCACACTTGGTGCTTAAAAACAAGATGACCAAAGCACAAGGCTGTCCACCTTCAAACAGATAAACTTTATGTTCAAATTTCCCTCATTTTGGAGATTTGTCACTGAAATGACAATGTGGACCGAGTCCTGTTGGACCAGAAATAAAATTGCTAACAATGTTATGGTTCTCTAATGTTAATTTAGGACCTAATTTTAACTTCTTTATGCATCAGTCCTCCCAAGGATTCACGATTAAAGTAATTTCTAAAATGATTTATTTTTTCCAGGTTCATATATTTTCAGAAGACTGGGAAGTAGCTTTTGTCTCAGTGACATTGCACTCTGCAATGCCTCATGGCTATTTTAGATGTTTTTTCATGTTTCTTTTAGATATTCACAGCTTAGTAAGCTGTCCTGACTAATTTCTGTAGGCTAAAATATAATTGTCTATTTTGACATTATTCCCTTGGATTATCAAATCTAAAGAGAGAGGCAAAAGAGATGCTTCCAGCTGCTAGTTCATCCTGCTCGTTTTAGAGACTTGTGCTAGGATAAAATAATTTCCACCTCCGGAACTGCCACTTACCATAAAAAAGACCCTAGGTGCTTAGTTTAAATGAAACACCTAACTCATATCCCAATACTGAGGAAACATGTTGCTAGACTAACTGCAGCTGTGTGCAGGCATGGGAGAGGCTCATGTACATACACAGGTAAATGGATGACAGTGGAGAATTAAGTTTTGCATATACTTATATATATGTTTGCATATGAGAAAAAAACATCTGGAGGTATGTTTCTGAAAAACATAGAATTAGCAGCAGGTTTTGATGTATTTTCAGTCTGATCTGTAAAGTCAATGACATCAACAAGATGGTTTATGTTGGCTTTTCTGGGCAAATTATCTGATTCTTTCTGAAGAATTTGAAAGTAATGACCTTGCACTCCACTGTCATTTTTGTTTCAGTTAAACATAGAAAAATGTTGCTGTTTTGAGATGCTCCCAGCTGCTAGTTCATCCTGCTCGTTTTAGAGACTTGTGCTGGGATAAAATAATTTCCACCTGCAAGTGCAGATATTTCTTAAGCCAAAGTCTGTCTTTTCTGTCTTGTAGTAATGCAGTGAGCCTCCAAAACACTGTGCAAAGAAAATGCTGGAGTTAGATTCATAATCAATGACCTATTAAAAAACGTAGGTTCTAAATATATGTTTTTACAGATTAACTGTCAATAGGTTTCTTAATGAAACTCCTCTACAGTTTCTTTACAAGTATCCATAAATAAGATATAAATAAGTTCACTGTGTTCTTAAGCTGAAATTTTAATTCTCATTACTTGGATGATCCCATAAAATGAGTAATTTTTTCTGATACTGAAAGTTCCTCTGTTCCCCTTCAAGCCAGTGGGAGCTGAGAGCACTCAGCACTCTCAGCTCCTAAACAGCATTCTTGTCCTGCTTGCTGGCGACTTCAGGAATTGTAATTGGTAATAATGTAGTATAGTCCTGACCTACTGTGAGCTGCCCTAGAGAGCTTAAAGAGCAATCAGCCTTCTTTGCAAAACTCTCCCATTACAAGGCTTTTAAAAACATAAGATTTTGAAAACACTTACTGGAGACGAGGAGTTTTGTGCCAGAACCAAATACCTTATCTGGCTCTCAGTGGTATATTCCCTTACAGTAACTGCTATCTGAAGGACGGGATGCCAGGCAGAGGGACCTGGAGAAGCTTGAGAAGCCCATGGGAATCTCATGTGATCTAACAAGATGAAGTGCAAGGTGCTTCACCTGGGTCAGGGCACCCCCCAGTGT
>NW_008667552.1:59415-81138 GCF_000695815.1 Acanthisitta chloris | reverse complement strand
CACAATATCTAAAATATTCTCCGATGTGCCCCACTGGAACACTGCTCCTTTTTGAAACATCAATATTAATGTTGCCAAATGCAGGTGATGGCTCTTTGTCCATGCTCTCTCTCCCTTTCTCTCCAGGGTTCCTCACATCATTCCGTTTCTTGCTGTGGTTTTACCATCCTCCTTCCCTCTGTTTTGTAGCTGAATGCTTCCTCACACAGGTTTCTGTATACTGGACTTATGTTACTTAAGTTTCTATTTGTTTGTCTTATTTGCCTGGAGGATTTTCCATGTACAAGGGGTTGGGAGACATTCTTCTGTAATAAATGATAGCTATTATATGTTTTTTGTTGTTTTAGCAGTGCATTGCCTGACCTTGAGCAATGCACTAACTGCAGAGAAGATTAGAAATTCAACTTAAAACCAAAACTGAAAACTAGCAGGGGAATTCTCAGCCACAAGGAAGTGACCAGTAGGCTCCATGAAGCTATGTGTCTCATGGTGGCAATCTGCACCAGCAGCATCTCCTGCACATAAGACTAAATATGAAGTAAATCCACCAAATCTCTGCCTGGGATTTTAGTAACTCAGGCAGATATTATGTACCTAAATTTGTCATAATTTCCTTCTGGTTTACTTGTTTTTTATAGTTGCTTCTTATTTTTTATCTTTGACATTATATACATTTATCAGCTTCTGTTTAATACAATATGGAATCAGAAAAGGTCTCAAAATCCTTATAATGAATAAGATTGGGCTCCTAAAAATCTATAAATGTGCAAATTGAAAATTTCCAGTTCTCTTCAGGATACTTTGTATGTTATGCAGGAGGGAGTGTAACACCTTTCCAGTCATTCGGTTGATGTCACCCGAGTTCCATAAATTAGTGTAATTAATCATCACTTGACAGTAGTATCAAAAATTAACAAAATCCCAAGATACCTAATTTTGACCTTTTTTTCAGTTTAATTATAGGTCATTCCTTTGATCAGTTATTTGTTTAATAATCTCTTAACCACCACATATCATGAAGCAGTATCGCTCTAGCTGAGAAGATAAATAAAATCAATTAAAAAGCCTGTAAATTTAACCTAAGTTTTTTGAGTCATGGCCAATGTAATTTTAATTAAATTGAGGCACACCTCCTAAACATCCTTCCTAATTTGATTATCAGCAAGATAAAAAGTGGAGTTATTTATGTGCATTTGTGTGCCATATATGTTTGTTTTGGCAACATTTCACAGAAGGCATATCTTCAAAATCACTAATAACTGTTGTCCAGTATCTTAATGAACAAAGGCTAAATAAATCTAGCAGTTTTTATCTGCTTGAATCACAGTCGTAAGAGGAAGCAAACTCATGACTTTAATCTGAGGTGGCCAGCAAGCAAATCCTGAAGGTGAGGAATCCAGCCTGATGGTGACAATTAACATTTCCTTGCAAAACTCAGATAGGTGGTTTGAAAGTCTTGTGCCCTTGTTGGAAGGTAGGAAGGTTGGAAAACTTCACCTTTGCACTTCTCCTCCTTGCATAGCAGTATTGTTAGTCTGATCTCTGTTTATTTTTCAGATGTCCAGTTTAGAAGCAATCCTCCAAAGTATTTATGACTTCTAATTCATTTTAAGTTGTTCAAAGAAGCCACAGAATGAAGTTTAGGTCCTTGGAGTAGTTGTTGGCTTAGAGTGAAGTTAGTAGATTTACTTCAGGAATGAAACAAGTTTGTGGCATTTGGCAATTTTGATCTCATACTGACTTCTTGGTTAGTACGCTGCTCATGTCTACTCATAGTTGAAATATTTTTTCCTCTTAGATTTTCTTCTTTGAGATTAAAGATTGCTTTAGGGTCTTGACTAACAACAGTTTGCTAGATGTTCTGTGTACTGGGTCTTGATATTTGGACTACGTTCAGACTGTCTGTTTCCAAATCCTTTGTTTGGTCATCATTTCTGCTTTGGTTTGGTACTCTGCAGTATGTGATCTGAAATGATCCTTTGTTACTCATTCTGTGGCTGAGGGAGCATAGCAGTAACTCTCACCCAAAGAGAAGAAAAGATGTAGCTGGTCACTTGTAGGTCTAATGCTCCAGATTAGCAGAGCAAACACTGTCTCATAGGTCAGATCATCTGGCCAGAAATGTTTTGTCAGAACAAGCCTGTCTGCGTTCAGCGTGTCCTATCTGTTTTCCTGCAGTGGCAATTGTTCTCACACAACAGAATTTTTTAATTAGATCTACTGTCTTGTAGAATATATCAAGTCAATGCAGTCATGTATAAGACAGGATGTCTACTACATGCATTTTTTTTCTCATGCTGCATGGTAGGTTATCTGGATCTAAATTCGACTGAAATGCCTGATCATTTGTCCCACTTTTTAATAGTGGAAAGACAATATGCACTAATTACTTCAGAAAAACAAGTATCAAAAAGCATGCACTAGTTGCAGGAACAGGAGCACTTGTGGGAATATACTTGTGGGAGTATGCCTTCCTTGTACTGGCATAAAGCTTGTAAGAACTGAAGCTAAAGCTGTGGAACATCCTTTCATCCAGGCACTTTTACAAGATGGGAAGCAAAATGCTAACGTTTTTTGCTTCTCCAAACTCTTTGGGTTTTTTTCTCTTAGATGTTGTAGTGAGGGTTTTATAATTCAAAATATAGAAAACACATGGAACACAGGAACAGTTTGCCCAGAGATGTTGTGGCTGCCCCATCCCTGGAAGTGCTCAAGGCCAGGTTGGATGGGCCCTGAGCAACCTGATCTAGTGAATAGTATCCCTGCCCATGGCAGGGGGGGTGGAACTAGATGATCTTTAAGGTCCCTTTCAACCTAAATCTATGATTCTATGATTCTTACTTCTGCTGATTCCTTTGCATTTCAGGAAATCAGTTTTTCAGCTAGTGTCCCTAAGAGAAGAGTGAAAAAGGATTGAAAAAATTGATTTATATTGCTCCAAAAGTAGTCAGTGTTTCCATTAATTTTCAATTTCCACTAATATTTCAAGTCTTATAAAGGTGGATTGCTTTCTTCCCTTGTATTGTTTAAGTCAAGAGTGTTTGCCGATTCCCAACCCATAGCCTACAACTCAGCTCCAAAATGTTACATATTTTTTCTCTCTGTCTACAGTAAATGTGGTAGTTTAAGCATCTCTTCATGAGATGCTGGTAAAAATTCTGTTGAGCCTGCTGAGATTGATACAAAATTAGTGTGTAGGTAAAATCTGTGTTAGGACAAAAAGAGCTAGGAGCCTCCTCCTGGAGAAAAGTCTTCCTACACTTGCACTGCCAGCCCAGACACACAAATGAGGCCCTTCCAAGTCCTCTGACTGGATCCTCCTGGAGCCCCAGGCTGGCTGACACAGTTTGCAATGCCTCCTCTCCACTGCTCTTGCTTCAGCCTGATCACAACTGCAACAGAACTATCCTAATAGGAGTAAAGAAAAAAGAGAAGCAATGGTCCAGAAAATGACGCATGGAAGCAGCTGTAACAACAACATCAGTGATGGTGACCCAGGAGGGAAGGACAAGTTTTTTTGGCAGAAGAGGTGAGTCATACTCTTTTGCTTCAAAGTGCTTGTTTGAGAATATTGCCCACAGATTCTGCTGCTGAATTTACTTCCTTCCTACTTCATAGTGAAAAGCAATGGTAAAATATTCCCTAAACTCTTTAGGGTTTTAATTAATGGGATATTTTGTCCTTAGAGTAGACTAAATAAGCTGATTCAACTGTTTGTTCCACTAACATATTACTTTCCAGATGTGAAACTCTCGGTTCAGCCCATAACTTTGAAATCTCTCTTCTGGTAGATAGATGCTATCTGTAAGTGCAGACTTTGACCTTTCTTTCCTTAGCAGCAGTGACTAGCAAAACTATTTGAAAAGGAGACTTTAGAAAAGTCCACTGTGAAGGTGGCAACAGTGGCTCACTTGTCCAGTGTCCCTGCAGAGCCCATGCAGGATGCACAGCTGCTGCACGTCTCCAGCTGCTGCCCTTTGTGTGCCACACCAGATTCTTGGGATTTTTCTCTATCAACTCCTTAGGAATTTCATTTCAGCTGTTTTGCCATCAATGAACTTAAAATTCAACAGAATCAGCAGAAATTGTATCATACGAAGTATTTGGAACAGAGAAAGGAGAAATTTATCAGCTGAAGAATGGATGTTAGCTGCCAGGTTTCACAATGAGCTTCCAGAAAGAGTAAATATTTATCAGAAAGCAGCATATAATTTTGTACACTAACTGGTGAAAAATAGGTAATATGATTTCATTTTACATCAGTGTTAATCAGAAGTTATTCTGGTGAAGTCAGTGTCCCAGATTCAATAGCAGAATAGTGTGGTTAACATTATTGTGAAGTAGACTAAAGTGAAAAACAAACTCTGCAAAGACCCTTAATGTACTGAATGCTGATCACACATACATCTTAATATTTCAGCTTATTGGCATTTAAAGCATTGATTGCTGCAAAACTACCATTCTCTTTTAAAATAAATTTTAAATTATTATATATGATTGCTTGCTCTCTACCAGCTCTTCCCAAGTGTCTGCCAAATACAGAGCAGTAAATGTTGCATTTCATTTTAATAAGTGAAATTTACTAAGTTAAGATAATTAATGAGAATTTTCTGAATGTGGATCAAGTATATCAGTGTTGTTTAGTCCAGTAATGAGTAAGGGCAGAATAAACTGCATTTCCATAACTTTCACATATATCTCTGTCTCTGTGTATCCATGGACACGGATACTTTCTTGCAATTTTATGAAACACATGGATGGAATTCCTTCCTCCTCTAAAATTAGTAATGTCTGTGACACAATTCTTTTCAATGTACCCAAGGATAATGTCTTTGCCTTTGCTAAATGCATGTGCAGTTGCTTACATCACAGGCAGTACAATTCATAGGGGCTGGAGTTTCCATCCGTAGGAGCAATGTGCCTGGATGCCACTCTTCAGTTTAACTACACACTTGTAAACACTCCTGTGACAACAGACAGGAATGTGATGATTTCTTTTCCCTTAAAGAGCTTGGAATTGCTAGGGTTTCATTCTGGTTTAGTTATACAAAAAAATAGAGTTATCAAAGATTCTTAATATTACCAGAAAGATCAACATCTGTCTACCTTAAAGCACAGAGGGCTATATGCCTCACCCATAGAATCATAGGATCATAGAATGGTTTGGGTTGAAAGGGACCTTAAACATCATCTAGTTCCAAACCCCCTGCCATGGGCAGGGACACCTGCCACTAGACCAGGTTGCTCAAAGCCTCATCTGGCCTGGGCTTGAACAATTCCAGGGATGGGTCATCTACAACTTGTCTGGGCAATATGTTCCAGTGCCTCACCAAACTCACAGTAAAGAGTTTCTTCCCAATTGGTAATCTAAACCTCCCCTCTTTCAGTTTAAAGCCATTTCCCTTAGTCCTATCACTACATGTCCTTGCACGTAGTCCCTCTCCAGGTCTCTTGCAGGACCTCTTTAGGTACTGGGAGGTTGCTCTGAGGTCTCTCTGAAGCCGGGATGAAGAACTCCAAGTCTCTCAGTCTGTCTTCATAGGAGAGCTGCTCCAGACCCTCAGTCATCAGTGTGTCCCTCCTCTGAACTTGTTCCAACAGTTTCACATCCTTCTTGTGTTGAGGGTCCCAGGGCTGGATGATATATTTCAGGTAGCACATCTGTAGCATCAGAGCAGGCCTAATATATATCTTTCTATTTAACCTCCCAGAAAGTCTCCTTGCATGACTTTGGTTTTGTTTCATTCCTCATAATTCTGAGATGTTTCTCTTGACCACTGTCTTTGGCTGACTGGTTGGCTGACAATGATCCTGGCACAGTCAAGATATAGTTGAGATAAGCAAACTTGGAGGGGTTAGAGAAAGACTTCCAGGGGTCCTGAGCTCTGATGGCAGGCTGCTACCTCAAGCCACTGGCCCAGGCATTTTCCAGGGTGCTACAGGGACAACCTGGGACTGACAGCACATTTAGGTTTTGATTTAACTCCCTTTATCAACACGGGCAAAAATATAGCACTAGTTTAGTGATAACATTAATTAAATACTGCTGCAACTGAAGCTCTCATTTCTCTGGGGTACACTACAAGTCATGAGCAATACTTAGGGCTGTGAATTGCCATGTGAATGAATAAAAAGGGAGGCTACTTTGCCTTCTGAACTTCTTGCCAGCCTGAGGCTTCAAGACCGTTAGCTGCCAAAATGAGTTTCAAGTAAATGGAAAGTCTCGTTGTGCTTCTTTTTCTTGCCAAAACCACAAGAAGCCTATCTAGTTTTATTAGAGAGCTGGAAGATAAATGAAAAATTAAAAGGCCTTTTCTTCGTATTTATAATAAAAATCACTCAAAATCATTTAAGCCAGTTCTATTGATATGCTCTATAGGGATCAGAGATTTCCAGTTTCCTTCTCAGTACTGAGAAAGCATGGAAAAATTAGAGCCAGATTTCAGGTTCTGGAGAGTCTCATGTGTTGCTTTCAGGTGCATTTACATGTAACACACTACATGTATCAAGCACAACTCAGCAGCCAAGGGAATGCTGATACATGTCTTAAATCGTCCATTGTTAGACCTGATTTTCTGCAAAAATATACCACAAAGAGAGGCAGAACATGCAGCAGATGCTCTTTAATGGTTTATTATATTTTTCATCAAGTCATCCACATTGTAAAATTATAAACAAATGTGTATTGTAAATTCAGAAAATTCTTCCAGTCTGGCAAACATGGTCTATAATTTGTTGTTTTGCCCTTCATTTGCTTCAATACTCCTTTTCTCTTATACAGGAAACAGGAACTCAAGTAGGCTACACCCCTGTATTTTCAGCATACCCTGGTGACTGTAACAGTTCCACCTCAGCTGGTGGCATAGATGTGCCCTTGCTGCCATGCACAGCACTGGCACAGCTGGACACGTGCCATCCCTCGATTGCCCCACACTCACTGTTCAGTGCCAGTTTTCACAATCCTCTTTATAAACTCAAAAAATGTTTTACAAAACACAGGAATTAGAGAATTCCCCAATCAGCAATGTTTTTGTTGTTATCGATACACAAGGCTTAGGTTTGCTGAATATTGGGGATGATATTCATAGGTAAGATGATATTCATATGATAAGCACCAGTTTTGATAAAGGGGTCGGTCTGAAGTGTTTGCCACAGTACAGTTCACCAAATTGGATCAGATTGAGCCATTAGGCTTGGATCCCAGTCTGGAACATTTTGAGATGGAGATATTAGTAGACTTTTAAAATCTCTAGCTCTCAGACAGCCTTCAACAACAGGACAAAGTTTCTTTTCTACATTTTTCACATTTAGATCATAGCTTAAGTTAGAAAGAGCCAATTTTGAAGAACAACTAGATTTTTACACATGAGACTTCATCAATCATATTCCTTGGTCTCACAGCCTGCCTTCTAAAGGCACTTATCTCACATTCAAAAATATATCTCCCATGGGTCTCTCACATACCCACATAGACCACTTGCAAAGGAGGAGGAAGGCACATCCAAGAACAAGCAATGCTAAAGATCAGTGCTTTTCCAGGCCTTGATTCAGAAAATTCTCATTTAGAAATTTTTCCAATCCTGAAGCCTCCCATTTGGACTTTCTAGAGGAAACTTCAAGAAGATAAGATTTGGCACTAATAGGAACAACTGACTGGTGGGCTGCCATACAAACTTCCCACCTGCTTGCTCATCAACCTTCTCAGATGTAATGGGACCTGGTAGCAAGGGGATCAAGTAAAACAACTGCTAGGAGGCTAAGCAAGGCTGCTAACAATGCTCTTCATAGTGACAGTTAGAAAGTCCTGCCTGCATCCTTGCTTGTCCAAGAATCCCTCCTGCTAGGTCCTTATGATGGGAGTGGGACTGAGTGTTGTGGGACAGATGTAAATGCTAACATGTTTGTTTTTGACCCAGCCTGTGATTCAACCACAAACCACTACCTTTGTTGTTTCTTCTATATACAATGCTTGTGGTTGACATAGTTTTTATTTTTATGGCTTTTTTTGTACTGAACTACAACTTACTAGATGCTGTTTTCAGTTATATATTCATCACATATGCTTTAGCTGTAATGAAGAAAGTAGCATTCTTAATTGCGAATAGTTTCCAAAGCAGTTACATTTCAGACACAGAGGCCATGCTCTCCTCTTTTCATAAACAGCAGCTGGCATTAATTAAAATGAAAGAACACCCTGAGCACAGTGTTCACTCATATTGAGCTTGGTGTCCACCAGGACCCCTAGATAGATTTTCACAGAGCTGCTCCCCAGTAGGGTAGATTCCAGTTGGTGCTGCACTCCTGGATTATGTTTCCCCAGGTGCAAGGCCTTACACTTGTCCTTGTTGAACTTCATAAGGTTCTTGTTAGCCTTCTCTTCCAGCCTATCCATGTTCTTCTGCATGGTGGCTGTACCTTCCAAAATGCCTACTTCCCCACTCAGTTTGGTGTCATTGGCAAACAGCATCAGGGTACACCTGATTTCATCATCCAGATCAGCTATGAAGATACTAAACAGCATTTGGCTCAATATCAATCCCTGAGGCCACCACTTGGGGCAGGTTGCCAGTTTGAAGAGGAACTATTTACCACCATCTGACTGCTGTCTCTCAGCCTTGTGTGTTATATAAAAGCACTCAACCAACAAATTACTTATTAAAGGTAGTCTCTCTTCAGATAAACTCTGCCTTATTCAGAACAAGAACATTTCAGAAAGAGTTTATCTTCAAAATAGTAAATGATCAATGTATCTCCTCATCTGTGCTTACACAGTACTGAATTCTCTCCACACAGCTTGTGCGTGTCAGTCTCACTGTTGGAAGGCATCTCTCAAGTGCATCTTCCATTCCAAGAGCTTTTAAAATTCTTTACATCTTCCTTTGTGCTCCAGTTCCCAAGCTACATAAACAAAATGACTGATATATTAGAGTTTAGACTTTTAAAGCTAACTGCTGGCTCCTATTCCATTGCAGTCTGTATCTTTGGAGTTTCCCTGCCATTTTGTTCTCTGTGTAGTTACTATGTAATCTGGTCTACAAGGAAATACAGTAAATATTCCTTAATTTCCTTGGTGACATAGACCCTTTCATTTAGCTTAGAAATAAGTCATTATATTTGAGAATATATTTATTCTTGAGAATATTATTATCTGTCAATACTCATACAGGTGGCTAATACTGAGCAATTCTTACACTAATTATAATGATATAGAGTATGGCTTCCAAGTCTATAAACAATAGAAAACTCTGGATTTATAATGCAAGAAAATGTTTGTGAAAAGATTCTAATAAGGCTAAAATAAAATAAAAAGATTAAAGGCAATTTCCATGGAAGAAAATATTTTTTCGTATTGCTACATCAACAGTGTGTAAGTTTGATGCTTGACTCCATGTTCAGCAGCACTATCTGTGTTGGCAGATGCACCGAATGTTTTCTGTCAAATAAGCTGAAATGTCACCTGTACACACTATACACCTTCTTGTTCACAGAGCAGGTAAAGGACAGCATAATTCAAGTGGCCTGTAGCAGGTACATGTCAAAACCTCAAAAATAAATATATGCAATATATTTCTTGTAGTAAGGTTCTCCAGTCTGGTTTGATTTAGTGAGGGTTGCATTTCTCACACTTTCTTACTCTCTTTCAAAACCCTATGCTAATTTTTGTTGTGAAGTGAAAAACATCAAACTGGCAAGCAGAAATGAGAGTGTGAATAGGAAGTGGGCAAGCCAAAGATAGATGATTTGCAATCTGTTTACAGGCAGTAATTAGCTCGGGGTTTTTTTTTACTAAGATGAGTATTTTTCAATTACAGAAAATGCCATCTAATTTCTGAACCTTTAGGCTATAATAACTGGAAATGCAGGATACTAGAAGTATCTTGTGGAGACTGTGTAACACTTTGAAAGGATGAGTTACTTTGACTGGAGTGACTATCACACTGATGGTGCAGTTGCAAGTGGCAAATCCTTTTGCAGAGGGGGAAATAGTGTCTGAGATTTGATCTGTCATAGTGGAGATGTAGTTTCTACTTCAAACCAGTGTAACCTCTCACAGTTGAGCTATCTGCCTGACCGTGAAGGTTAACAGAGGCACAGAACTGCTATTACTGGCCAGCAGAAGAGGGAAGACGAGCATTTATGATTTCTTCTTCTAAATAGTTATAATTGATAACTTGGGAAGATCTGGAAGAGGGGGCCAGAAGTGATCTCTGGTGAAAAAGATTTTTTTTTAAATATTGTGATGCCTTCAGATGTCCAGTGACAGGGAATTTCCCCTGTGACTGTCACCACAAAGCCCATGGCAGGCAAGTTTAGGATTTTGTTCAAGGGAATGAAGAGGAGCCTGTCTTTGACTAGGTCATCTTGGCTTTGTCTTCAGGCCACACTGCTACAGCAACTCACAGATATTCTTTCCGCTGTGCTCTGAGAGCAACAGTAAAAGTATGGAAAAAATATGGACATAGTTCAGTTTCTGTAACGGCCAGAAGACAAAACCATGGTTGTCTGAGTCACACTAACAAGCTGTTACACTTACCTTGACTGTTGCAGCCTTCCTGAAAAAGGCACAATGTTCTTCTTGTCAAATCTTCCACTGGGAATGAATACTCATCAGTGAGCTGAGAGTAACTACTTTCACCAACATATTTGCAGTTGCATTCACATGAAACAGTCTTGTCTGTGAAATTTAAGCTCCTAGAGTGAAAATTAAGGAGGCAAAATGGTAAAGTTTGCCAAGCACCCTTTCAGGTTCTTTCTTTTCTATTTTGGTTAAATGTTATTTTTGAAGACAGAGATATATTGGAGTATGCTCTCTGAATCCTGTACTTGTCTTGTGTCTTTTGCTCTGTGAACAGGTATGATGGTTTGGGATCTGAAACGAGCTAAAATAAGACATTAATTTTTCTTGTTGTGTATTACTGATGGAGAGAATGTAATTTAAAATGCTAAACCTGGAATCTCAAAACCTGCAGTTTGGGTCAGCTTTGGTACTTCTGTGTAGATCTGTGTCAGAGTTGTGTTTGTGAGTCTACAAACACTCCAACATCAGCCTCTTCCTCCTGCTCCCAGTTTTGGGTACTGAGCATTTACTGTCACCATCAGCCTCTTCCTCCTGCTCCCAGTTATAGGGTACTGAGCATTTACTGTCATAGGCATTTCTAACAAACATGATGAAGGACATGAATGCAGCAGCTTTGTCTCTCAGGCACTGACAGAAGTGAGGCAAATGGATGCACCATGCCAGTGGGAGCCATGCAACTCTGGGTGCTGCTGGCAGGGGAGGAGCAATCCCTGGGGGAAACAGCCAGCACCACATCCTAGACCTGAGTGCCTCCTGCAGATCACTCTAGAAATGAGTGTCAGGGCAAGTGACATGATCAGGGCCTGAATTCTCACTTCTCCTGGTAGAAGCAGGATGTTGGCATGGACTGGTGGCTGCAGACCAGGACATTGCAGCCCAGGAGTGGGCAGGCACCCAGTCCTTAAGTGATGAGGAAGCTTCTCCTTGTGCTGCTGCTTCTGTTACAGGTTGATGACCAGTGTCCATCTCCAGTGAAGAACTTCATGGAGAGAAAGTGTGCAGAGTTATAAAAGCTCACTGCAAGGGGTGGAGATTTAACATAGTGCAAAGCTGAGAAGTTGAATTATTTGTGGCTAAAATGTGACTGATATGCAGTGGCAATTTTGCCACACAAAGCCAAATAATGTCCACCTTAGAAGTCCTGGAGCTGCAGTGTGTAGCTTTACAGCTTGTGAAATATGGCAATTAATTACAAACAGGATTTGCAATTCTTTTGGAATGGAGAGACAGTCTCATGTCAACATTTTCCTTGCAAATATTCTAAAATGTCTCCCATCATAGGAGAATCAAATCTTATTTTTCCAGGCTTATAACAATTTGTACTAATTAAAGGAATACAGGACACTGCTGATATCTGGGTCCAATAAAAATAAGTGAACAAAGCACATAAACATGCAAATAAAAAAGAGATCTGATATGGCATGGTGTAAAGTTTAATCCAAATAAGGCTATGAGTGGGTTCTTCATGGTGCTTCATTGACAATAAAAAATGTATTTAAGGCAGTAAATGCACAACAGCTGGCAAATATCATGTGCCAAGTCTTATTTTAGATTAGTAAGAGAAAACTGAGGCTTATTAAACTGCTGCAGTGATTCCCAGAACAGCCAGTTGGACATTTTAGAACATCTTCTTCTTTCTGGTGCTACTAAATTAGTACATAGTACATTCATTAGGGAACCTGTGGCCTTGAAAATGAAAGAATATGCAGAAGTTGTTGTATTCATGAAAGCAAAGCAAACAGAACCCTGAGGAAGGCAAATGGCCCATTCTAACCTCAGTTCACTTAAAATGTCTGGGAAGCAATGAAGCAATTCACTATATAGCTGTTGTCATCTTTTGCACAGACAGGAGAGTTTGACAGCCAATTTAATAACCCCTGGATCATTTAAATCAAATTTCTGCTTTTAAACACTCTTTACCCATCTGCACGCAATGGCATCCATTTTTAAAAAAAAGTCGATTATGGATTTTTAAAGCCCTATAAAGGTTTTAACAGATATTATATTTTTAATTTTTAGAAAACAACCAGCTGAAAATAAGCCCTGCAAATAAAACAGAAAAAAATAGTATTTATTTAGGAGTTTAGTATTTTCTTTTTGTTTGTTTGAACTTCTTCACTAATAGAAATATTGAAACAGTTCAAGTTACAACTGTACCCTCAGTCACTACCAGTTAAATGGAAAAGATTTTTATAAAGACTAATGCAAACTTTTGCTGAGATGAGCAAAGTAACTCAGACTGCAAAATGACTGAAGGGAAGGAGCACAGGATGATGATAAGGCTCAATGTGTCAGGCAGTGAAGAATTCCCCATAAGGCCTGTGGTCAGGTTTGTTTGTCAAGTGTCAGACTCTAAGTGAAGGTTCTGCATGTAGAAGTCTGGAAGTTTCTGGGGTTTTAATGCAATAATTGTCATGTTTTCTGCAGCTAAGCAAAGTTCAATAAGTGAAATCTTCAGTGCCCTGAATCTGCAGACTTTAGAAGAAGTCAAGCTCTGTGGTTGCTCAGGGACAGTTTTGCTTGAGATGATGTAGAGAGGTGGCCAAGAGGCTCCCTCAGTCCCCTTGCTGGAGCTGCCTGGGATGCTTGCCCATTCCATGCCTGGATGCTGGTCAGAGGTCTGACCTTCCTCTTGAGGAGTTTCTTGCCCTTGCCTGCTGACTTTTGGCAGGATTTGTCTCTCTACAGCTTTATGGCTGATCTCTGAGTTGGTGTGATCTCATTTTGCAAGAAGTAAACAGGAATGCTGGAGAATTTTCCTGGAGCACCACTAACTTTGAAATTCTCCATCTCTTAACCTGTCAGAGCTGGATTTTACCCACCTCCTTTTGGCATGAATATGCCTTGCAATTCAAAGGGTTTCTAGACAACAATATATGATTATAAAGCCTGGGTTTGTTTTTTTTAAATTTGAGTGGACTGATTATGTGCATGATAGTGAATTTAGGGCATCTCCCTATGATGTTCTAATCGTGGTTGTAGCAAGGTCTACATGTTTTCAGGCATAAATACAAACACATGACATGGATATTTTTTGTTTGTTTTTATTTTTTTCCCAGCTTTACAAAGAAATAAACTCCTAACTGCAGAAATGTGGGCAGGAAATATCAAAATAAGACTCAATATGAATAACTGTTGACTGATACATCAGATGAAACAATAATTCAAAACATACATATTCAAGAAGAAAAATAAAATACAATTGAAAAGCAGCAATATAGAAGAGACCTAAGGGTAGTATTAGACAGGAAATTACAAAGCCATTTCAGATGCAATGGAATCATAACTTACATGAAATAATAATAACATTTTATCTATCTGACTGAAGATCTCAAAATGATTCACAGACTTCATGCATTCGAATCGTTTTGCCCATCACTGAGAAACATTAATCTTCAAGGTGCTTTTTCTTATATTTTATACTTTTTCTGCCCTTTAAGTACATATGGTAATTTGTAATTATATTCTGCTGCTTGGGTCTCTGCCACAGGGTGATGGGGGTGGTGTCAGAACTCCCAGGGCTGTTGGAGGGGTGAGGGCAGTGACTAAGCTTTGCTGAAACCATATTTTTGTGTTCGGAGCAGCTGCTGGTAGGAATCACCCTTCAAGGGACCTCCCAGTTTCCTTTTAAAACTGCCTTAGTTTTGCAGAAAGCATTCAGCTGGAGCTGTCCCTAGAAAGTCAGTGTCCTGGGCAGTCCCCTGTCTGCACACAGCTGTTCAGGGAGCCCTGAGGGAGAGGAGGTTTTCATTGGTGGAGATTTTCAAGCAAATATTGGGTTCATTTGGAAGGAAAATGTTTTGTGCCAGAACACCATGGCTTTACACTTTACAAACAGAGACTAGCTTTGAGCAATTTTACAGCACCTGAGTGATCCATGAATATAACTCATTAATTATAATCTTAACAGAGGATCCACTATTATATGTTTTTACAAAAATGCACTCTAATTTGTCATTTAACACTGTTTGCCCACATTTATATCTAAATCAACCCTTTAGAAAACAGCACCAGGGTGAGCCTGAGGAATAGAGTTACTGTAGCTATTCTCTCCCACTTCCTGGGATTTCACTTTTAAATGCCTTCATTTTCTACAGTCATTCATTTTGTCCATAATATTCAAGTCATAAAAGCCTGGTTTTCTTCTCTTCAGCAAGTTTTTGTATTAGTTGGCCTTATTTAGCTTAAATGCACAATGATGTGTTGTAGATCACACAGACAAAAAATTACTCACTTCCCTATAAGCAGAAATACTTGCTATGAACTAGAAAGAAAACATTATTCTTGAGGAAACAGCCAGGGTTCAAAGATAACAGATGCATGCACACCACTGCAACAGCCAGTGGAAGAGGTCAAATGGTTTGTTCTGGGGAAAATGATTGCTCTGGCTCCCTGATCCTCTGTGCATCCAGAAAAAAATGTGAGGAGAAATATTTTTGAATACATATATGAGTACTCATTGTTCCTTTACTGGTATGTACCTCTGTGTGTGCCTACATACTAATTTCCATTTATGTAATGGGGATTTTCCAGAAGGAGTTATTCACCACTGAAGTATTTAGAACCTGCAGCTGTAGGTACAACTTTGGGTTTAGAAGCTGGAGAGAGCCCAGACACTTCCAGCTTTAGTCAGTTCCTGCTCTCTGAATTGCTTTGGATGTCTGCTCCAGCTCCTACAGCCAACACACTGCCCTTCTTGCAGTTAGCAAAGCAAAAGGATATCATCTTGTTGCTCTTCTGCTGGGCTTGCTCTGGAAGATACAAAGAATAGGAAAAAATCCCTCTTGCATGTGGAAAAAAAAAGGCCTATAAGGTTTCCTATAGCCTTACATAGAGAAAGGACATTCTGGGGAGCTTGACATGTACAAAACAGCTGTGGGGACAGGCTGGACTCTGAAATGTGGACATCATTGTGGAAGGTCTTCCCTAAGGTCACTGGCAATGCCAGCACCCAGCAAATTCATCCCTGTTTGAGATTTGGAGGCTGTGCAGGCAGGGTCTTAGTAGATGGACAGATAATTTTGGGGTAGAGTGATGAAACTGACATTGCTAACTGTATTGACACATTGCCTATAATGCATCTTGCAAGATTGCTGAAGTATTACCTGCAAAGGCATTACAGATACTGGTCCACCTCCCTGTCCACCTCATGAATCCAGAGCATCCTATCTTGTTAGTGCCATGTACAACCATAATCTTATCTGAGTTAATTACTAAAAGATCCCCAGTGCACTCTAATGAAAGACAGTGCCACTCCTGAATGAAGGTGAACAAATGCTGTGGAATTCTTTCTAATTAAATTAGTCACTGAATAACGTGAAAAAAAAGGCTTGAAAATAATCTGTTGGAGAAGTGTTATGCATGTCTACACCTGATTGATGATGAGTCCAAGTTTGAGAGAAGAAAGGCTTGTTCACAAATAAGTTCTTCAACACTGGACTGAAATATAACCAAATAAACTGTTCAGGAGAATGACTTAAATACCTTTATGGATCTCCATTTTAATAAATGTGGGGAAATCAAATGTTTCCTGTGAGGTGGCTATATGGCTTTAACTGGAACTGAACTCAGGCATAAAATTAGGATTGTTTTTCATAATGAAGGGTTGTTAAGAAGTGATGATTTTTAAGAAGTAATGTTGTTCCTGTGGTAAGTATTTCTGCTGGATTTGTGTATCCAGACTGAGTATTGATATCTATAATAGCTCATAGATACATTACTTCTGAATTCACCTGACAACTTGGGGGCTTGGGGTCCATGGAATGTGTTAGTTTGACTCAGCCTGTGATCTCACCTTTGTGATTGGGAGCTCAATAGGGAGAGTTTCATGTGAAGTCAGAGTGTACTGGCTGTGCATTTTGATAGCTCTGGTACTATGTTTTAAGTCATATTTTCCTCATTTTGAAACATTCAAGTACTCAAAATTTTTTTACACATTTGTTTCTAAAGATGTTAAGTACCCACACATCTCTTTTCATCTTATTTTCATCTTATTTAAGTATTCTGCATGTGCTGTTGAAAGTCCTTTATCAGAAAGATCTAAAATCCATAGGATTAGTAAACAAATGTTCTTCTAAAAAGGCTTATTTCTGTATGGTAGCTCTCCAGCATACCAAAACACAATTGAAGGCTCTTGCTGAAAATTATTTAAAGTAGCCCAACTTTCCTTACTTCCTTTTGCCATTAGGGATATTTCTGAGATGATTGTTAAGCTAGATATAACGATGCAAGATTTTTGTCCCCTTCTCTTTTTATCAGCTTGGAGTAAGTAGGAATGTAACCATTTAGTTCCAATTAAAAAACCCCAACCAACCAACCAACCAACAGGCAGAAAATCAAACGAAAACAAAACAACCCAATCAACCAAAACCCCAAAAACTTTAAGCAGCTGTGAGTCAGTCTCTCTGTTGTACTGCACCCTGGGCACTTGGAAGCAGAGTTTCTTGATCTCGTGCTCCAGCCACCCATCTGGTACACACATCAGTGGTGTCCAAAATGTTTGGGTAGCAGAACCATCTCTGACATAAGTATTTATGCCTTTCAAACTGGCAGCATCCCCAGTCTGTAGCAGTGGCCTGAGGCTGTGAAGGATCTCTGTTTTGAGGAGCTACAGGAGTGGCACAAAGCACACAGGAGTGGTACAGATTGTGTCAAGCAGGACTGTTTATCCAATCTGTGGAAGAATTTTCTTCCAAAAAGCATTGTTTAAAATACAGTTTAGGCCATTATACTGTTGTTGTCAGCTATTCAGTTGCTATATGGAAGGGTCCATTCAGCCCATTCCAGGTAATGGATGCAAGAATCCACAACATGCTCTGCTGGACTTGATGAAAGAGCTGCCTAGCCCAGAATCCTGCCACTGGCTCAAAGAGAATGCCAAGACTAGCATGTAGGGGCAAAGTAAATGTGTGACAGTACTTGCCCAGTATGTTTTCTGTGTTTCCAGCTTATCACAATGGAGGTGTTTCCATAGCTGTAGGCAGCATCCATGCATGCCACAGTCCTTGGTGGCCTTTTCTTTCGGAGGTCTTTTCTTCCAGTGATCTGCCTAGTTGCTTTCTAAACCCCTAAAAACTTGTAGTTGCAGTAGCATTTTTGTAGCTTAGGAAGTTCATCTTCTCTATCACTGGTGGCTTTAGGGACTGTTATCAAATCTCCACCAATATTCTCTGTTCTCAGACTGAATTGTGCTTGTTCATTTAACTGTCCTTATTCCTGATATAGATGTTCTCTATGGCTAGGTTCATATAGGCAGAATTTCTCTGCTTGTTTTTCAGATCTCCTATACCTTTTTAAGATTAGGAAATCAGAACTGTCCACACCATTCAAGAAGCATGCACTGTATGATTTTATACCAAGTACACATGCAGCACATTAAAATCAGCCAAGTACCTGTGCTCTGTGATGGGAGAACCACCCTGTGTCACTCATGGAGCAGCCTGGCAGGTTTAGCAAGGTGTTTAACCCACCTTCACAGAATCATTATAATATCAGGGTCACTGGAGTAGATCCTGCTCAGTGCTAAGCACCACACAACAATCTAAAAAGAAAAAGCATATGAGATACAAAGAAAGAAGCATCATGAGGGCAAACACTGCATTTGGGAAAATTATTTGAAACCTGAGTTTGTGTGGTCAGATAATTTCTAAATTTTTAATTGGCCCACAATCCCACTCACTTCTAACCTGTGGGGAATAAGTCCTAGAACAAAATGAATTAAGAAAGTGAACTTGACAGTGCCATATTTTATGTATTTATCTGTTCATCTGTGCATTTTTCTGTCCGCTGCAAATTATTCAGCAATAAATCATGCATCTTGACCTTAGATGTCTTATTCCTGTAAGTTAACCTCTTTGGATAAATACTGCTCTTTGGACCTGTCTATTAATTTTATCTGGTGTTTGGTTTAATTTTTTTTTGTTGGTCATTTTTTTTACCTTTAGTGCAATTTACAGTGTGGTTGTACACTTCTAACATTGCGTGTGTTCATGTTAGGAGCTTACTTTTCTCCAAAAGGGAGGAAATAGGGGCTTGGTGTAAAAGGTTTTTAGCTGTGCTTTCCACATGAAAAAACAAATCAGTTAACCACAACAAAGAATACAAGGCTCTGTAGATGTTAATATGTTTAAACAACTTTCCAGCATCCCAGGCTACTACATCTTTCCTGCTATGGTTGCCCATGAAAACTGGATCAAGCTGGGATGTGTTATCAGAATTCCTTCTTCCTGCAATGTAGATATATTTATTATATGTTTTATCTTCTCAGTCTTTATGGTTAGCAGCAATTCAGATGAAATTCTTTATTTGATCATCTGATCCTATCATAAAAATGTTGGATCCTATTGAAGATTGTATCCCTCAGGGCTATAAGGTTTCCCAGGATTTCAAAACAGTGGTGCTACCTCTCTTCCCCAGTTCCCCTGTGACTTTGGACATACTCAGCAAAATTGCCAATCCTTTGGTTTGCTAGTCTTCCTATAGAGCAAAATATCAAGGGCAATACATTTAACAGTGGCTGTAGGTGGTATTTGGATGGTAGAAAAGCTTTTGTCTTTTTAGCAGTCCAATAGGGCTTGCCTCTTCAGTTATCAAAACTGTGAATGAAAGGAAAATAATGTCAGTGTTAGTAATACATGTCTTTAATCAACTTGGCTTAAAATGATACTGTTTCCTATAAATATTATATAAACACCTAAGTCAATGAAATATTAGCTTAGCTGGTGCAAAGTGAAGCACTTTGAAGTTTGGTGATGTTACAGGAAAGCTCTAACATGGACTGTATATATGTAAGCTGGAAAGCAGATTTTGAATTTTCCTGTTCACCTGCCTAAAGTCTGGATGCCCAAACAACACTGAATGCTGATTTGTTTTTTTTTCTCCAGAGTTCCCCTGGAGCTGTCTGTGTAAATGCAAAACATCTTGGCATGAGTCTCAGAACTGGGTTATTAGTAACTATAGAGAAATACCTACTGGTACACTGTGCTGAGTACTCCTGGAGGAGCATCCTTACTGCCAATCCATCTGGTATGTGAGATGGGAGCATAGGAGGGGAAGGCAGAAGTGCAGTTGTACCTTTCTTCTTTAAACTGTGTTACTGCATAGAGGGGTGGGGGTTGAGGAAGAAGTAAGAATCTGTGCAAGACAGTGTGTGAAAAGCCATAAGGGCCAGAAATCAGGTTTTCCCAATTTCCTGCACTCTAGACAAGTCATCTTGCTGACAGCTCATTTCCCTCCCTCCTCCTTTCTTTTCCCATGACCTTCCCTGCAACTGGCTGCTGCGCTGCAACTCTCCTCGCTCTTTCACTTACCATCTCTCCTTCATCAGGTCACTGCTTCTACCCTGTTTTCAGATCCTGAGCATTTGAGTGCTGGGATCTCAGCAAGCACACAGCTTTCACATGCAGAATGGTTTCTTTATGGCACAGTTGTGTAGAGCACCTTGAGAGGGTGAAGCATCTATTGAGAAACTACAGACCAAGTTTCCATAAAACTATATTGTCCATGGGAAATGGGATTTGTCAAGGGTTTATAACACAGTATGTTAGTGATCTTCTTAAGGACTTCAAAAGGTACTACCTCTTACCTTTCTACTAAATTCAGGTCTCTCCTTCCTACTAAGCAACCAGAAGAATTTCCCAATACAAATGCCTTAAAAAATTGTTTAACATAGAGAGTACATGTATTTTCCCTTGACCTTATCTGGGCCAACAGCCACAGCTCAGTTTTTAAAACTTGCATGTGAAAAAATGAAAAGGGATCTAATTCCCTATTGACATAAAAGTGCACAGAAACCACATCTGCTTAAGCTATTGGCAGAACTGGCCTTTCCTATCTTCCTCAAAAACATTTCAAGAAGATAACCCTTTTTAATGCAATTCTTGGGATGGTTATTGAAAAGGAGTACTTGAATCATGTTTATTTAAGTAATGTTTGTCACATAGCACTGGCTGTTATGATTTTTTTTCCATAATGGTAAGTAAGAACCTATCTGAAGCACTTCAGCCCAAAATGTGTTCCAGACTCTCCCTGTTGCTCACTACTGAGTTTTAATCCATTGAATCATCTCAAGTGGTATCAGGGTGCATTTTTGCAATCTTGATAACCTTGCCTGCTGCTTTAACAGCATATGTGCCCAGTACAGTTCAGCTGTATAGAATTCAGGGGTAGGTGGTAGGACAAGATGACCCATCAGAGATTTATGCTGAGATTAGGAAAACTGAGGATGTGCAATGAATTTCTGTACAAAACTGTAAATATACAATAATAATTCCCCCTAAAATGCTGAAGTTGTAAGAGTAGTTAAAAGGACATCTTCAAAGTCTGTGTGTATTTTTTAATGAACAACACTTGAAAACATCAGCAAAGAACAGCTGATTTTGGGTAAGGGTAAGGTAAAGAGGGAATATATTGGAATATATTGTTGTTCACTCAGGCAGTGTGAAGGTCTTTGGTGAACAGGTTTTGTTCTTTGCATGCCCAGCTCAGCTGCTTCCTTGGCTGGTGTAGCATAGCAGAAGTGGACCTGAGTGATTTACTTCCTTTCCAAACATCTGCCCTCGAAGATGTTTTTGTTTTCGCCTGCCCCAGGAACACGGGAGCAGCAGGCTTCCAGCACCCTCCCTGCCCAAGTCCAAGACGTTGCAGAATGGATGTCTTCTCCTCAGCTTCCCCTTTCTCTAAGCTTTGGCCCCAGTGGTGCCATGGTCAAGCTGTGGGGTGGCCCTGACTTGGAGCACCTCAGGACTGTGTTTTCCTGTCCTCTCTAAGCAGCCCTGGCCAGGCAGCAGGATCTTGCTCTGACTCAGACACATGGCACAGGCAAGGGCTGTATAGCAGAGCATGTCCCTGCAGGGGATAAAGGCACTGGCCCTGGCACACAGCACAGCAGAGGTGTGCTGGCACTCGTGCAAGCTGCTCCTGGCTCCTAGCAAGGGCTTGCACCAGCATGGCCTGTGAAGGAGGGTGTCCCAAGCCTGGAGTGGAGTCACAGAGCAAATTCATCCCTCTGGGGTACTGGCACAGCCTGGCCCAATGTGCCAGCCCTGTGGTGCTACTAGGGAGTCAACAGGCATTTTGCAATATCTGCTCTCAGTCCTAAACATAGCAACACATCTTAGATAACGCAATTCAAGAGCACTCAGCAC